>NW_015548184.1:2641101-2642033 GCF_001515605.1 Sinocyclocheilus anshuiensis
ACAGCGGATCTAAATATTTATAATTAATTATAACTAGTTATGATTAATTATTAATATTTCCCTTATGAGCTGATTTGCTACATTTAAATACATAATCATATGAAATCAGATAAAAATAAAAAATTTTAGAAGAGAACCGCAGCATCACAGTTGTCTGAACCAATAAGCATTAAGTTGTGTCGTCAGCCAGTCATTTCCCATCATGCTTTTGATCAGCGCAGTCGGTGGAGAGCAACTGCACTCGACTGTTCTGAAACATCTGTGTATTTGGCAAAAGTTGCATTTAATTCGCTTCATCTGTGAATGTATGCAAACACTGAGAGAGCGTCATTACCAGGAGCAGAAAGTGTCTGACTTGACGTCTCCGCTTTAATTCCGCCCCCGACTGCAAGCGGCTACTCTCTCCAGACGGAGGCAGGCTAGTAACTCGAGCAAGTAACTGCGGCGCTGCCGAAGACTTCCGTAACCATGAAAGAAACGCGTTAAGCGGCTCGCTCTTGCTTTCGCTCTCGCTTGGGTCGCTGAGTGCGCGCACGCGCATGCGCATAAGAATCCAACTGTTAATTAACAGTGTAAATAACTCAGAATGCATGAAATGACATTACCCCCGTTAAGCGCAGCATATTGCAACAACAAGAGAACTAACACTACACTTGATTTCTGAGGCTTTTTAGTGGTCAAAACATTTGTTCCAGCCGTGCTAAAATCCACAAAATAACTTAAAGGGTTAGTTCACCCAAAAATGAAATTAGCCCACAAATTACTCACCCTCAAGTCATCCTAGGTGTATATGACTTTCTTCTTTCCCAGAGCCGTGTGAGACACTTTTTTTTTCATGGATGGGCGCTTTTTATTTAACTTCTTTTGGACTGATGCATGCAACACCCGCTGAGAGGCATTAAACCGCTTGAAAGATCAAAGACAATTTTTAA
>NW_015548184.1:2642048-2648608 GCF_001515605.1 Sinocyclocheilus anshuiensis
TTTATGGGATAATAATCATTTTTGGGTGAACTAACCCTTTAAATATCACTTAATGAATTTGCTTATTAAAATATAATTGAAGTAATATTTCAGAACAGATTTAAAGAAATTTAGCATTACATCACTTGCTCACCAGTAGGTCCTCTACAATGAATGGATGCCATCAGAATGAGAGTCCAAACAGCTGATAAAAACATTCCAATAATCCATCCAAAGTACTCCACACGACTCCAATTCAGCCCCAGTAAAATTCCAGTGATGGAAAAGCTGTGTGTTTGTAAGAAACAAATCCATCAAGTCGTTTTAAGATTGTTGCTTCTGACCATAATCCATAATAAGCAAAAAAGTTAATTCCCCTTCAAAATCCATGTTTTGGACTGCTTTCACTTGTAAATGGGGTTTGATATGTGAATATTTCTCTCCTAAATTCAGACTAGATGACTTTTTCACTGGAGAAATCAATGTTATGGATATTTTGTATTTACATATATATATAAAATTGCATTATATAGTGATTGCCATGGTAAAACTCATGGAATGGATGACAAGATCCACCATTTTTTTTAAATGTCAACGGCATCTATTATTATTTATATGAGGGATAAACATGGCAGATTGGCACATCTAGCACACGCATTGACTTTGTGTCTGGCTGTCTGAGCATGGTGGCTTGCATGTAGCCACTCAAATATGCTGTAAGGGAGTGTAGTCCCACCCCCCGCCTCACACTTGTATAACAAGCCAACAAAAAATGTTGCCTGTGCCGTTGCTATGGCAACACGTTGCCAAGGAAACCACCTCGGCTAAAAAAAATGCACCACATTGCTAAAAAAGCTCACTTACAGACGTGTCCGTCTTGTATGTTTTGCACGAAGAACAATCTCAAGACTGTTTCATCTGATGTACTCGGAAATCTTGCAAGGACGAGGGCCAAACACCAACAGCAGCCTGCATCCATCACGTGATTCTGTTCGTATTTACAGAAGCACAACATGGAGGGACAGTGTGAATGTGGAAAGGGTGAAAGCAAAGCTGAAAAACAAAGGCTAAATCCTCACAGCACGAGATACTATCACATCTGCCTACATGCGCAGACAAGAAGCACGCTTCATCAGTTAATAACTACATGTTGTGTGAGAGCACAGCTATTAGTGATGACCCCAGGCAGTCGACGGCACCCTCAGATCTTCCGTAATAAAGGTGGAGACCTTAACTGAGGGGTGACCTTTTGTTTGGTGCTGAGCCTAATAGTATTTTGTGGCTGTTTGGCTCTAGTGGGGCAGAGGAATTTGTTGTGTCGTTGCAAATGATGATGTGTTGATGTGAGCCAATGAAAAATAATCGGCAGCTTTTGCAGCTCAGGGGCGTGGGGTGGCAGTATGCATGGCACATGCCATTTAACGTGCCAGTCAGACTGCCTGAGGTGGAGAGAGTGAGAGTAAGAGATGGAGCAAAAGAAGGAGGGGAGAGCAAAAGTGAGACAGAGGTGCAATAATGGAAAAAGACATGCAGACAAACATTAAGTCAGACCTCTTGGTGAAAACTACAATGAATTCCTATATGTGATTTACTGCTGAGCTACAGTGGTCCAAGATGGGAAAAGTGGTTTTCATTGGTTTATAATTTGTAATGGCTTAAATCACTGGTTTGGAGCTGGTTTTACAATAAGAAATAGGATTTACTATAGTTAATTAGGCAGATGTAAATGCTTCAATAAATAATAATAATAATTTATTTTATAATCAAATGTACTGTATTATTATTAATTATTAAGTGTTTTTCTTTTTTGCATGATATTTTGTTTAATTGCATTTAGTACCGTTTCTTCTCTGTACACCTGCATTTTAAAACCAGTGATTTGAATAACTTCAGACATCAAAGAGAACGAATGAGTGGATAATTTGAAAATAATCATTGAACACAAGTGGATGACCTGTCCTCTGGACACTTGATGTTCTGACTCAGAAGGGCAGCTTCAAGTTGGTAACAGCCTGAATGGCCCAGCATAGGAAACTGACAATTGTATGTCAACAGCTTATATAAATGGAAACTGGGTTTTGGGAATTGAGTGGCAATAACATGACATTGTCAGTGGCAAGGTCAAGGTTTTTTATTCCCAAGCAACTCACATACTGCAATGAATGTATGTTAGTTTGTATAGAAGTGTCTTCTATATAAATAAATGCGAATGTCAAGGGCAATATAGTAAGCAAGGTATTGAAGCCATTAAAAACAAGCAGAAGTCAGCACCAACAGCCTCGTGGGCAGCACGCCAACATATAGCCCAGCTGCGCTTCGGGTGTCCCAAGTTCGAATCCTGGCTTGAGGATCTTTCCCGATCCCATCCCCTGCTCTCTCTCCCACTTCACTTTCTGTCAATACTTAACTGTCCTATCACAATAAAGGCCAAACGTCTTTATTGACCTTTAAGCGCGACACAGCACTCGTTTCCGTTGTAGACATTACTATCCGTCACAGTGTTGCCAAGTCCACGGTTTTCCTGTGGAGTTGGGCTACTTCATCACTGTTGCTGCGGGTTGTTTTTCATGTCCGCGGGTTGAAGCGACACCAATAACATGTATTTTAGCTCCCGGAACACGATTTTTACCGGGGGACCCCCTCGAAACGCAGATAGTTTGGGCTAGTTTTGAGTAGCAATTGGCCGGGTTTTGTTATGAAAACCTGGCAACCCTTTCCCTCAAACAGGTAACGTTATTATTGCTAACATAGCGGACTCATCGAAAAATACATTGGCATCATCTGTATTAAAGAGAAAATAATCACTTCTTCGTCCGATGTTTAAGTGAATAAAGTAGCCTTGACAGCCTTACTTACTGGAGTTCCATAACTATTGGCTTTGTTCTCTCTCACCGGACTCGTGTGTGTGTGTAGGTGATGTAAAAGAGGAAAGCAGGCATTTGGACCAAAGCACTGTGAGGCAAGGGAGGGGAAAACTCAAAATGTTTCTAAACTTAAAACACATTTTTGCCCCGTTTGTGTTGTTTTACTACTTACACAATTATTTAAAGTATAAAACATTGTTATTTACAATGTACAGCTTGATTTCTAATCATATTTTTAGGGGGGACAAACCTCAGATGGGGGGGGGCTTGTCCCCCCCGGGATTTCCGCCTATGTACCCCGTGTGTTTTTAACATAAACTTGTGCGTATTTGACAGTTTAAGCACAATAACACATGAAAGAGAACTTAGTTTATTACGCACATGCTGTCGCATACGTCACATGCCATGTGACAGCCGCTTTCTGTGCGCGTGCTTCGAATGTGTGCGCTCAGAAAACAGTTTGTTTCTGTTTCCACTCAAAATAGGCATGCGTTTTCAAAATGATATAATAAATGATCTGTGGGGTTTTTTGAGCTGAAACATTCTGGGGACAGCTGAGACTTCAGTCATTCTGGAATCTGAATGCACAGACTGCGCTGTATGTTTTTGTTACACTAAAAACAACCGACTCATTAGATGCCTTAATTCAAGAATTGAACACTAATTATGCTTTAGCTGTAATAAAACAGTAGCCTAAGAAAGAGCTTAGTTGCTGCCTTAAGCATTTCTTGGTGTTACTATCATATGTTAAGAACAGTATAGTCCGCTGATCGGTTTACAGTGTGTTTGGTATCATTCATTGCATAGGTATAAAAAACCAGGAGACAGATTTAACAGAATTTACCCCCTCCCTTGTGACCGACTAGGCGGGTATTCAGCTCACCCGCTTTCTGACCGTTATAATCGGATCTTTTGTTAAAATGTTGGCGAGCCGTTCTAGGCTGAGGAAAACTAGGCAGCTGATATCTGCCTCTCCATTGTGCAGTTTGAACAAGGCGCCTACCAACATTACAACTTTATACTGGAGCAACCGTCAGCCTTTCAGCACTCCCTCCTAGGAGACGATGGTATTTTTCCACTTGGGCACCGTTGGGAGAGACACAAAAGGAAAAGTGCCAAGGAGAGCAGTAGTTTAGCTTGTGAAGAGACTAGTCTCATTGTTGGGTGTAATATCATTTTTAATCTGATCGTGGAACAGCCTGCTTCATGGTAAAATCCTCTGTAATGATTGTAGGGATGAATATTATCCACAATTGTTAATCAAACATGAGATGATATTTTACCATTTTTTTATATTTTACAATATAAAAGTTTATATTTTACATTTTTCACTTAACATCTCAAAATTATAGAATTTTCTCAATTTTCAATTTTGCCAAATTGAATTTTTCTCGAACTTTCTTTAAACATCTAGACTTTTTTTCTCAAAACATCAAGTGTAATATCTCAAACTTTTGACTTTTCTCAGAAACTCAAAATTCAAATACAAATGTCAGTGTTGTGAGATGCAAACTAGCCTTTCTGAAAAAAAAAAAAAAATCAGAATTGCTAAATGCTAACTCAAAATGAGGAGCTCTAAACTCAGAATTGCAAAAAAAAATTGTCAGAATTGGCTGATGTAAAAAATAAAGTCTGAATAGTGAGATAAGTTTTAATTCTTTTTTTTCATTCTGTGGCGGAAATGGGATTCTATATGCAGTGGTCTGAAATAAACTTGCAAGGAGAACAGAATTGCTAAATGCTAACTCAAAATGAGGAGCTCTAAACTCAGAATTGCAAAAAAAAATTAAGTCAGAATTGGCTGATGTAAAAAATAAAGTCTGAATAGTGAGATAAGTTTTAATTCTTTTTTTTCATTCTGTGGCGGAAATGGGATTCTATATGCAGTGGTCTGAAATAAACTTGCAAGGAGAAAAAAAGCTGCATACATTTGCATCAAATACTTTCTAACAAAATATCTCACTGATTTTAAAGTATTACTTTATATTGAGACAGCAGATGTGTGTGGAAGAGAACAGAAAGCATCAAGAATACTCTATAACACCAGATGTGTGACATTATAAATCTACACCAATGTGATGTTAACATGCTTGGTCCTTGACAGCACAGACAGAGGAGAGGGAAAGGGAAAAATACTGTTGGGCTGTCATGCATATATGATTACCTATTACATAAGCATCAAAATATACAATAACCTTGACTGTATGTGCCTTAATTAAACATTCAACATCATAGTCTATCCATTGGAGGTTTGCCATTTGAACTCAGGTCACAGGGGCAAGAAAAAAAAAATACTGGAGAGGGACTGGACAACCCAGCTCAGAGATGAGGACTTCATTTATTTATAATTCATCACCAGCTTATTCAGCCTCTAATGGAGGCGGCAGAGAGCACATGTTAAACTTAGATTCTAGTGATGTAATGGCAAACTAATGCTTTACACTGCATTAACTGCTTAATACATTAGGGACGGATGACTGTGATAAAGCCAGTCAATGACAGGCCCTCACATACTAAGTCTTAAATATAGAAATGATGATCAATTTAAACATTTTGCCTTGAAGAAAAATCAAGTTTATTATATAAAACAAAACATTTTGATTTTAATATATATATAGAAATGATGATCAAATCAGACATTTTGTCTTGATTAAATTTTTTTTATTTTATATAGCAAAATATTGAATTTATATATGGAATTGATAAACAAATCAGACAATTTGATTCTATATGTATAGATGCATATATTGTAGATATATTATATGCACATAACATTTTATTTTATATACATATTTATATGAAAAATTAAAATGTAAAAAGTCTGCACTCAATTAGCATATAATGTCTGCAAAGACAGGTGGCTTATCTATTTGCTGTTTTATTTTGGTTCAAAATTAGATAATGGTTTCCTTTGTCTTACCTTAAAGGCTTTGGGAGACAGAGAAGAGAGAAATTGGGAGGGGATGTGTTTGTGTGTAAAAGCATGTGCAACCAGTATGCTATTGTGGTTAGAATGGGGAGGAGCTTTGCTCTTATGGGAGCATAACGGCCCCCACTCTGTCCAAAGAGAACGAACATTACATAACACTATATGGCATTACGTTTTATGACATCATCCATGCATCCAACTAAAAATGAGATGACTTCAGCCTATAGGGCCGGGGAGAAAAATTTCAAAAAAGCAAGCATTGCATATTAGAAGCATACCAGCGTTCAAGCAGAGGTGTTTTATGCTGAACCCATTCAGGCTAGTGTGGATTCACTGGTCCGTTAGAGACAGAGAAAGAGTCTCTCTGTCGCACAGTGGTTCTGTAAAGTGGGTCACTGTCAGCGGTGGGAAATGAAATGCACAGTATCTGTCTGTATGCCTGCAGGCAGCATGATCCACAATCTAGCCAATAGATGTTCCAGTGCATTTATCTTAAAATATTTTGGCATAAAGTCTTCCAGCTTACATTCATCTATGCACATCTGGTGCACGTGGATCAGTCAAAGTGCACATCTGGCTGTGGATAAAGTGGCTTTAAAAGCATGTTAACAGATCGAGTGTCAGCCTGTTATAAGTGGGTCTAGCCCACTAATAATAAGGGCGACACATAACACAGGAAAATCAATGCTTGGATGTATTGACATTTTTATACTCTACCATTGTCTGACTGGGTGTCAAAAAGTTTAGACAGACACACACACACGCACGCACGCACGCACGCACGCACG
>NW_015548184.1:2648703-2656778 GCF_001515605.1 Sinocyclocheilus anshuiensis
ACACACACACACACACACACACATATATATATATATATATATATATATATATATATATATACACACAAACATATATATATATATACACACACACACACATATATACATACACATACTGTATATGTTACAGTTCTTTGCTTAATTCCAAACAGTCAGCAACATCTGTGGGAAGCAACACGTGTAGCAAGTATATCTTATAGTTATGGAAGGCCTGCTGATGAACTTATTTATAATCACTTAAATGTTGTTTAAAATATAGCTTTTATGATACCCTGTGTTACCCCTGTATCACCCCCAGTGATAACAGCCAAAATATGTCCTTGGCAGAGGGTTTCTCAGCTCCCTTTGTGTCTTTGTGTAAGACACCAGAGACCCTAGACAGGGCGAGGCATCTAAGCACCATCTGCTCCCCCTTCCCTTGGGCAGCTTACAAAATGTCTCCCCCCTCAAACAGGATGAATGAGATCCTGGGTGGGGCAGGAGGAGACTGGCAGAGGATGATACAGGCACTTTTGGACAGAGATGAGGCCTACAAGGAAAATATTAGAGAGATATTTAACAGAGGAGCAAAAAATATCAAATAATCTCATGTAATGCAATTGCATTCCAGTATGTGTTGTGTTTTCCACATTTGAAAGTCACTTTGGATAAGAGCATCTGCTAAATTAATGAATGCATTAAAATAGTCAAAACAACTGACTCCCACATTTGCTTTTCTCAAACAGAGACCAAGACCATTCAGTGGCACGGAAACAAACACCAGCAGTAAAAACCAGTCAATTTGAAACGCAGTGCTGAGACTATCAGCTCTGCCATTTAGCTAAAGTTCATGCACTGATAGAGGATTAATTGAGGCATTGGAAGAACAGAAGCAAAACAATCACTAATGCCAAGTGAACTGTTAATTGCCATATTGCTTTGCTCCAAAAACTGTTTCTAAAGCAGGTCACAGACTTGTCACTGCTTTGTTCTACGAATGTATTGGGCTGTAGTCTACTAGTTGTGAGATGACTAACAATAGGGGTGAGGTCAGCAGTGTTGGGAAGGTTACTTTGGAAATGTAATAGGTTACAGATTACAAGTTACCCTATTTAAAATGTAATAGTAGTGTAACTTTTTCAATTACTTGAATAAAGTAATGTAACTGATTACTTTTGATTACTTTTTGATTACTTTTCTAAATTTCTAATTAATGTTTATTTGCAACTGTTAATCATTTTCAAACATTTACACCATGCAGGGTTAACCTTACAGTAGTGCTCAACACTGTCAGACTTTCAAAATCCTTCATCACTTGAATTAAGATTAGCAAATTTGAACACATCCACCACAAAATCAGACTTTAGTACCGCCTTTTACTTTGAGATTGATCTGAAGTTCAATGCAGATTTAAAATCATAAGAAATAGTTTACTTTTTTGAAACCAAATCTTTGCATAACTACAGGAAACACTGCATCTAACAATGGTTTGGGTTATAGGCTATAGGAATTCTGTTTTTATGACTGGATTCTACGAACCAGTCTGTGTTTTCCGCATCGCGGAAATTATAGGTCCGTACGTCTCAGAGTAGTCAGTCCAATTTGGGAAAGAAGTAAATTAAATCTGTATGTGGATGTGTGTAAATATTCAAATGTAATCCCCTTTGTAATCTTTAACATTTGCATATGTAACTGTAATTTAATTACACATTTTTTCTTAGTAATTGTAACTGATTACAGTTACATTTATTTTGTAATTAAATTACGTAACGCCGTTACATGTAACTAGTTACTACCCAACACTGGAGGTCAGGACTCGCTTGTTCCATTATAGCCTCATCTTAAAGAAAAAATAATTTCCTAGTCACAAGCTGTCAAATTTTACTACTCTAAATTAAGCTTTCATTGTATTCTAAACTAGTATACTAGCATACTAGTATACTCACTGTACACTACTGTATATCTGGTCAGTTTTATGTATCTTTTGCTATGATATCCCACAATTCTGTATGCGTGGTTCAGTGGTTAGTGGGAATAATAAAAATGGTTATGTTCAATAAAAAAAATATATACTAATTGTGTCTGAAATAATAGTTAAAAGAAATTAATTGTTTAATAACTGGCCATTTATAATTTATGACTCAATTTATTTTGAGAAACAAGCATTGTACACTCTTAATGTGAATGCATTCATATATATTACGCAAATAATTTAAAAGTAAATCAGATATTTTCCATCGCGTACTACATATCCCAGAATTCTCTACTCGACGATCATTGGTCACATCTAAATATGACGTAACACAATTTGGTCCTCTTTTGCGCGAACGGTTGACGCTGAGGCAGAGAGGAGTCTTCGCGCGGTCAACTCCAGCACTGATTTCCACTGCAACTAAAGGTGGGTGTTTTTTTGTTGTCAAAAATTAATATTTTTGCAATACATCTCAACCGTGTCTGACGTGACAGGAAGAGAAGGCATCTAAAGTATAAAAATTCAAATGATTGCGATTTTAATTTCAGTCACACCCTTATTTACCTCCCTTTTTGGGGAGGGGGTGTAACGTTAGATAATAGACAAGGGCATCGGGAATATTCTGTATGGTTAGAGAATTACCATAGCTAAATAAGTAAGTAATTTAAAAATAGCAGCACGCACATCTAACGTTATCTAAAACTTCTCGTCGTGGCGCGACCATTAAGGTTTTGTGTTTATCGTCGTTTAATCGGGAGGGAATTGTGCAAACGGTCGAGCTCAACATTAGCCAACTGGCTGTCGTTTAGTTGAGCTTTGCTTGTTGGTTTTGCCGTTTTGCTAGTGCAAAATCAATTCTATTGTTAGCCACAGACTTGAACCGTTTTATGTTTTACCTAAAATCTTAAGAACAATCCCATAATATATCCCACAGTACAGTGACAGGTGATCTAATGGGTCTCGACGCCTTTTGTCTTCGTTATGTGTGCATTCACCAACTGTGCTGTCAAATAATATTATTTACCTTCGAATCTATCAATTACCTCGATTAGGAGACATATAGAACTGTGCATTTTGCATGTCAACACTGAGTTTATTCTGTACAACGGGCAGTGCAGTTGTGTCTGTTGTGAAATGAGAGATAGGGTGTGATCTGGTTTGTTGGAAACGCGTGATACATCAATACCACTATTTGTAAGCGCTGCATTCCATATTTGCATGTTTCTTGAGCATTATTAGGGTCTTATTGATACGTAATATAGTATCGTTTGTGGTATTATGGATTTTTGAGGGCTGTTAATGGGGGTTCAGGGTGTATCTCGGCCATCTATTGTCTACAGATGAGATCCTGCATCCCATCGGATAGACACAAGGGCTGGATGTTTATTTTCAACCATCGGGTGATGACTTGTTGTCAGGTCATATTTAAGATGACAAGTTTGTCTTATGTTTAATATTTGACGAATCACTTCGACGGATTAGCCTACGTTTGTTTGTTTCTTGCACAATATCCCCTTTGTTTTAATCTCTCAGTGCCCAGTTGGATCTCATTACATTACAAAAAGAGATGCTGATTTGTTTTCTCTACATTTCACCCGAGTGTACACCCCGTAGTATATATTTTAATTGAACTATTATCGTTTAATTAGATTATGATGACAGCACGTCTGAATAGATGGATCCGGTGGTTGTTGTGCTGGCAGCGACTCGTCCTTTTCTTGGCTTTCAGCATAAAGAAGGAATTTTTTTGCATTTTTAACAGCTTGTTTCCTTCCCAAAATATCATTCGGTTAGTAAATTATGCATGACTATTGTGGCGACGCCACTCCCTTTAGTAGTGTATTTTAGTTATTATTTATACAGTTATTATATATATTTTTTCTTGTATATACCACAGTAGGGACAGACTCCACTTATGGATTTTTCATGAATAGCTACCTTCTTTTTTTCATTGATAGAAAAGCTGTTGTATAGCGGAGGCTTGTTTTTAATATGTGAGGAGGGGCATATGCTTAAAAGAAAAGATTGTGTAAGCATGACTTGCATCAACGTCAGTAGCAAAACGATTGCATTTTTTCTGATATTATTATTATATGCATTCATTTGGCAGGTGTGTAAAACCGTCGAGGTTGGAAGTGCAATGGCGTCCTCTGGAGGTAAGATGCGAAAATAAGCTCAGCTAAGCGCCAACCTCGAAATCAGTATGCTACACTATTGTTTGTAATTTAAATGAAATCATTCTGCAAAGGAAATCAAGCACGGAGTATTAAATGCAATGACTTATCCTTCACAGATATTCAGGTTAAGGAACTGGACAAGCGTGCCTCAGGACAGGCTTTTGAAGTCATCCTGAGTCCTTCGGCTCCAGATGCCAAGGGAGAATTCCCACTTTCCACCCCCAAGAAGAAGGAGGTATCTCTGGACGAGATCCAGAAAAAACTGGAAGCGGCAGAGGAGAGACGCAAGGTAAGTGGTCGTTTAGGAATCAATTGCATAGTGATTGTGCGTTCTGTTCCTCATTTGTTTACCATGTCATATTAGAACCATGAGGCAGAGGTACTGAAGCACTTAGCTGAGAAACGAGAGCATGAGAAGGAGGTCCTTCAGAAAGCAATGGAAGAGAACAACAACTTCAGCAAGATGGCAGAGGAGAAACTTAACCAGAAAATGGAAGCCAACAAAGAAAACCGCACAGCACGCATGGCAGCTATGAATGAGAAATTCAAAGAGAAGGTTTGTATGTAGATGAATGCATATGCATCATAGGTTACTTTGTAAAGTTTCAGTTCTATTGAATTTACATTGTTAATGGATGTGTTTGTCTTTATTTTAGGACAAGAAGCTCGAAGAGGTACGAAAGAACAAAGAAACAAAAGAGGGGGCAGAGGGTGAAAACTAAGTTTCCGCTCTAATTTTCCTTTTCATTTAGGGTATAGTATTGGGTTTTTTAATGTATCCAAAGATTTATTTTTTGTTCCATTAAATGGCCAGTTTTCCATGTTTGGATCCATGTACTTGCCACGTTTTTATTAAGGGGTTTTGGGGGAAAGCACAACATTTCAACAGTTTATGTGTATTCAGTTCTGTCTTTCACCATCCCATGTAACCTGTAGATTTGTCCAGTTGCAGCTCTATAGCGTTTAAAACGAGCAGTGTTTTACTGATAGGGAAGCATGCCTGTGTTATGCATAGGTCTAATATATACTTGGTATACTGCATTGTGCAAGTCCTCCTGTTCCCTTGTATATCAGTACTGCCATCCTATGAGCTTAATAAAATTGCACAGTTGTTTGTTATTGTACCAGTTTTGCCACTGCCTCTTTGTTGATCTGTCAGTCAGCCAGAGTGTAATGTGGAGTAAAACACCTTAAAATTTGTACATTATGGAGATAAATGGCAGTTTCTGTAATTCTATATGGAAAACATGTTTTGCCAGAATAATAATTAGATCTTTTAGGACACTTTTTGATGTACTCTTTATAATCTGCATGAGATTCCTAGTGTGAAAACTAAACAATTCATTATCCACACACATTTCCTTTACTAGATCATACTTTTATAGTAATTTATAATCAGTATGCACTAATAAAAAAAAATAAAAAAAATCTATGCATTCCAGTAAGTACTTGCAAAGGTTTGAGTATAAAAAAAATAAAATCTGTTGCTTGAGACTGTTTGAACTATACTGGCATCTAGTGGTTTTGAGTTTGTCTAACAGGTATTAGAAAAGGCTTTTTTTGAACATTTGTCAAAATGATTTCAGCAACAAAAAAAAAAATCCTAACGTTGACATAATGACAACTATTATGGTTAGGTGCATGAAAATGTATGGCAGTTGTAAATAGCTTTGCAGTGATGAATGGCTTGTTGTCCACATTGCTGTCACATTGTTATGTGTTCAAAAGTAGTGCATCAATCTTTTCTAAAATGAATGATACCTTATTTCCAAATTCTGAACTCCCTTAGTAGAAGCAACTACATGCATCCAAAAAAATGTCCAGTAATATGTTGTGTGAATAAATGTTTTTTTAATTGAATAAAATAAAGATGAAATCGTGTGCTTGTCTGTGTTGTAGGAAGGGGCAACCAGTTCAAAAATGACCTTCAAAGCACCCATACTTTTATAGTAATTTATAATCAGTATGCACTAATAAAAAAAAAAAATAAAAAAAAAATCTATGCATTCCAGTAAGTACTTGCAAAGGTTTGAGTATAAAAAAAATAAAATCTGTTGCTTGAGACTGAACTATACTGGCATCTAGTGGTTTTGAGTTTGTCTAACAGGTATTAGAAAAGGCTTTTTTTGAACATTTGTCAAAATGATTTCAGCAAAAAAAAAAAAAATCCTAACGTTGACATAATGACAACTATTATGGTTGTCATTACTATTATAGTCTGAATCATTCAATCAGAGTATTATAGATGGAAAAGCCTATCAATATGAAAAACAATTACATTTACCACTGGAAGGACAAGTACAAGAGGAATTCTTGAAATATTTTCAAACGTAATTTTGGTACAAGACTGCAAAGTGCATGGGAATGTGTTTTTATTACTTGTCAGATGAAGTAATTTGCCTTCCTGTGTCTAAATTCACAATGTAGACCTTTGTTTCCACTATTAACACCGAGTTTGACAAGGACACATTGTCAGCACAATGCATGTGTGGGTGAAGAGATAAGCCATCACATAGTTCAGCATAAGAAATGAACAACAGTACACTCACAATGTAAACATATTAGACTGCATATTGAAGTGACCTTTAAATTCAATTCAACATTTTTTTCTGTTACCAATTCAAACGACTGACACTGACAAAAAAGTGTCTAAACATGTCTACATGTGGCTTTTGCCCAAATCTGTGCTCTGTCAACCTTTTATTAAAGAGGGAATGTAGGCGGTATTAATAAGAAGAGAGTAGTTTCACATTTCACAGTCCATACATTTTACAGGGTGTCGCCACCTTCAAAGGTGTTTCCTATTGGCCAATTTCTTTGGACGGAGGCGGTGACAATGCTCTTCGGCTTTTCTGATTGGACAGTTTACCTGCCCATCAGGAATCTTTAGACCACGGCCATCTGACAGCGGTACTGCAGGGAGCTGACAGGAGCCTCTCCAGCTCAACAAATTTTCACGTAATATTTTTTCCATAATGACATTTTCTTTGTTTAGTTACGTTTCCTCAAGACGCATATGAAGGCGCGGTTAAATGCAGTTCACCGAATGAGGGGATTATCCTCTTAAAAGGTAAACCAGTTCATTTACCGATCATACGTTTAAGGCAAGATGAAAGGTAAAAAGTAAATCCCCATATGCACTGTATATGCTTTTAGATGAAGTTTTCAAAAACAGACATAGCCTTTGTTTGGTGCGTTACGATCCGAGCATAGAGTGTGTAAACGCGGAGAAAGAATAATCGGTATAACCCAAGATAGATATCGACATTTGGTAAAACATGTAACGTTACAGTACATGAGAAAAGAAAGAACCCCTTTTTGGGTTGTTGCTTGCACCTGTAGACGTTGAATTTCGTAAGACATTTAATTGTTGCGCTTCCGGCTTCTTATGTTCCTTTTTTTTCGAGATTTTACGAGAAACAGCTTGAGGGTGTGGGAAGGGTCTGTCTTTTGGGATGCTATCACTAAAATTGTCTACTATTTTGTCGTTTTAATAGATTTGAAAATGAAAAACAATTATATCCCCCCCAGACCTCATGTTTTCCGGACATTATCGATGAATTTGTTTCGTAAGATTCGTCCTTATCAATTCATGTGCACGAGAAGCTTTACGCAGAGAGCTGATGTTACGTAAGCGGTGATGTCTATTCATTGTCCAAGAAGAAACGCCCCGTTTTACATCACGTTACCTTAATTTCAGGTTAAACCTTTTTTTTTGTATTCGCAATAAATTTAGTCATAACATGTTTTTCATAAAGTGCGGTTTTCAGGATCCTGATATTTTACTTTAACGCGTATCAATTAGCATACATCGCTTAGATTGTGGCGTTTGCATTCATAAGGCATGAAAATAACACCTGGCCCATTGTTTCGGAACCTGGCTCGTTTCCCCCCTTAGCTCGGTTCGTTTGGGCATATGTGAACACGGCAATCGCGCCCGGATCCGC
>NW_015548184.1:2658043-2684153 GCF_001515605.1 Sinocyclocheilus anshuiensis
AAAATCAAAGCGCACTTTTTCATTTTATGATGCCATCTTATTGCTCTTCTTCCTAGTAGGTGCATTTTAAAAATATTTTCCCAATGAATCCTGGACTCCTGCTCAAAGTGATAAATTAATATAACGGCATCTACAAAAAAAAACAACAACAATAAGCCCGCGAAGCTGTTGTCGTTGCATCCTGACAGATGACAGCTGTGACAGCTAAGTGGAATCCCGGAAAATAACCCTTGAACCTTTGACCAATGAGAGAACAGTTTACTCGCGCGTGACTTGTATTAACAAATTTGGTCCATATAGAAACATTGCCGTTTGAAAGCGAACCGCACCAAGAATAAAAAGCAACATTGTAATAATTTAAACCCCTGTTTCGGAACAAAGCAATCGATCTACAGGTGTGAAAACACCAAGACAATAAAAAGTAGGGCACGATTTTAAAATGTACCATTTAAAACGTTTTAAAAACGCAAACCTTTAAAAATATAAGGATTGTGCAACTTAGGTAATGCAATTCTTAAATGAAATTACATTTATTTAATTACATTTTAAGATGTTAAATTAAATAAAATGAATTGATTTGTTTTAATTGTTTTACCCTTGTCCCAGCTCATACTTTAAATCTTAAACTATAAAAATGTGAATTATTTTATGTTTAAAACTGGGATGACCTAAATTGTGTGAAAACCAATTAAATATTAATTTAAAGAAATGTATACACACACACACACACACACACACACACACACACACACACACACACACACACACACACACACACACAAAAAACAAACAACAACAACAAGTATATTTAGGATATACATAAAATGCTATATGCTAAATTAACCGTAGCAAGTCAAAGTAGTTAGCTATTTTATTCCAAAAAATGTTTAATATAATTTCCATCATTTCCACTACAGAATGTTATAAAACACATACATTTGATTTACATGTATTCATGTATAATGCATGCATTCACACTTTTGGTAGACAAATTAAAGTATTGAGAGTTTTAAAAAAGCTTTTATTCCAAAAGTTTTATTCCAAGTGAATGGTCTTAATAATGCAAGGGTACTATTTAACTGTTGAATACTTTTTCCCAAACAGATCTCACAATAGACTGCCGCTTAATTAGTCCTCACCATGGCGACGGTTGTGATGGAGCAGATTGGGCGGCTGTTCATCAATGCACAGCAGCTTCGCCAAATCCCCCGTTTCCTGGAGTCAGCCTTCCCTAAACTGCCTTGTACTGTGATGGTGAGCGATGTGCCGTGGGTTTTCCGTGAGTCGCATATATTCACGGGCTACAGGCCGCCTGACCAGAACTGGCGCTACTACTTCCTCACTATGTTCCAGAGGCATAATGAGTCTGTAAATGTGTGGACACACCTGCTGGCCTCCCTCATTATCTTAGTCAAATTTCAGGAGCTGTCAGAAACCGTGGACTTCCTGCGAGACCCGCACGGCCAGCCGCTGTTCATCCTGCTCCTAGCTGCCTTCACCTACCTGGGCTGCAGCGCGCTTGCCCACCTGCTCTCGGCCAAGTCTGAGCTCTCCCACTACACCTTTTATTTTTTGGACTACGTTGGCGTAGCCGTATACCAGTATGGCAGTGCCCTGGCCCACTTCTATTACGTCATCGAACAAGAATGGCACGCTCAAGTGCGAAGTGTTTTCTTGCCAGCTGCGGCCTTCCTGGCCTGGCTGTCCTGCACGGGCTGCTGCTACGGCAAGTACGCCAGCCCAAGCTTGCCCAAATTCGTTCACAAGCTATTCCAAGTGGTTCCCTCGGGCCTGGCCTACTGTTTAGACATCAGCCCGGTGCTCCATCGCATCTATAAATGCTACAGCTCCGAACAAGGCTGTGCTGACCAGGCGGTGGTGTACCACTGCTACCAGGTCGTCTTCTTTTTAATCAGCGCCTACTTCTTCTCATACCCCCATCCTGAGCGCTGGTTCCCGGGAGGTTGCGACTTCATCGGGCAGGGCCATCAGATCTTCCACGTGTTCCTTGTGCTCTGCACTGTAGTGCAGATCGAAGCCGTGCGACTGGATTATAGCGAGAGGAGACCTCTCTATGAAAGTCTCCATGGAGACTTGGCTCACGATGCAGTGGCTCTTTTTATCTTCACAGCGTGTTGCAGTGCACTCACTGCGTTCTATGTGCGCAAACGGGTGAAGGCGTATCTAGAAGAGAAGCAGGAGTAGGCAGGGACCTTGCTTGCACATGACGGAAGGATTGCACTGGTCTACAACAATTGAAGCAACTAACAATGAAGGACCTTTTTGTTATTTTTCAGTGTATCTTATATTTGTCATTAATGTTTTTTTTGTGGCCTGCCAATGCATTTTGAACCAACTGCTTTCTGTTTACCAAACTGGTGACATGCTTTAAAACTGCATCACATATGAAGAATGGCTCTAAAACAATGGATTGCCTGCTGAAAGGTGCTGATCTGTTTGACGAGTGCCATTACAACCTATTAAACCTGGTTAACGTGAGATCTGTGAAGGGATGTCAGCATTTTTGCTGACAGGTTGGTTTGCATACAGGATAGTTTAGGTTGACTGGATCATTGGAAATGTTCATATTTGCATTGTGCCTCTAAATCCAACCTCATTTTGGTGCAGTGTGCTGCTCTTAAAGGGTTAGTTCACCCAAAAATGAAAATTGGTTTGTGTTTTACTCCCCCTCAAGCATCCTAGGTGTATATGACTTTCTTCTTTCAGACGAATCCAGTCGGGAGTTATATTAAAAATTGTCCTGGCTATTCCAAGCTCTATCATTGCAGTCAGCGGGTGTTGCAGTTGAACAGTCCACAAGTCGTCAAATAAAGCGCGCGCATTCATAATAAAACAAGCTTCACACGGCTCCGGGGGGTGAATAAAGGCCTTCTGTAGTGAATCCATGCATTTTTGTAAGAAAAATATCCATATTTCAAACGTAATAAACACTTTAATATCACTTCCGCCAACTAGGCATGCGCGCTGCGCATACGTGCTGCGTCATCCGCCAGAACAGCTTCTGCATATGACAGATAACGGAAGTGAGAGAAGTGTTTATTACATTTGAAATATGGATATTTTTCTTAGAAAAAACGCATGGATTCACTACAGAAGGTCTTTATTCACCCCCCGGAGCCGTGTGAAGCACGTTTTATTATGAATGCGCGCGCATTATTTGACGACTTGTGGACTGTTCAACTGCAACACCCACTGACTGCAATGATAGAGCTTGGAATAGCCAGGACAATTTTTAATATAACTCCGACTGGATTCGTCTGAAAGAAGAAAATCATATAAACCTAGGATGCTTCGAGGGTGAGTAAAACACAAGCCAATTTTCATTTTTGGGTGAACTAACCCTTTAAGTATTTTACTCATATGGCATTTGCACATTTAGCAGACATATATTGCATTAAATTTTTTCCCTGGGAATTGAACCCATGACCTTGATGTTTCTAGCACCATGTGCTATGGTTTGAATTACAGGGATGCAAACAGCAAGTAAAATGTCAGTAAATAAAGTTCCCATGCCATCAGACCAGTGCAGTTAGCTAAATGTGGAGCTCAGGTGGACTTAAATTCACAAGTGTTTTAAATCATGACTGAAATATTGCAAAGGAATACCTTACTGAGAGATGACTGATTAATAATCAATTTTTTTAAATGAATCAGATCAAATTCCCCACTCTGCAGTGCTTTTTAGACAACAATTTCTGTTTTGGCTACTATTACCTCAGTAAACCAATGCAAATTAGTGTCAAATTGACCACTGACTTGCCTTACAGTGTGTCCGACCCGTCCAGTGCCACGTTGAGGTTAGTTCATGATTACTTGCGAATTGAAATCGATTGGTTTTGCACTGCCAGTACACACTTCCCTTTTTGATGTAAAAAGTGTAGCCTGTGAAGAGGGGTGAAATATCGGATGTTATGAAAAGGACAGTAGGCAGGATGTGATGTCACTGGATTGCAGTATAGTCAGATTGAAGGATTTCAGATGCAGCCCTGGCTGATTATTAATTTGACAAAAATGAGAACTCTGCGTGTTCTTTATGCTTCAAAGTTATTAGAAAGTTGCTCCACGCCATCAACACTGTTTGGAAAATTTTAAAGGGAAAGTTCATTGTTCATGAAAGAATATTCATTTTTGGGGGAACTATCCCAGCCAAAGAGGCTTTTGAGAAACAATGAATTATGTCTCCATTTGTCATGAAGATGCTCCTTTTGTACGCAAGGGCTATAACTATGGCCTTTACCTTTACTCATACCCTGATATGAATGCCTTTGTGTGTTCTGTGCATATATGGATTTTTCTAATAGAAGTTCAGCACTTTATTTATAAGAACAGTCTGAGCATCAAAACTAATGTGTTAAATGTATATTCTAATGTGCCTGACTACATGCATGCGTCCTTGTGTGAGTATGCATACAGGTGCTTGTCGTGTGTGTGTGTGTGTGTGCATTTTTGAATGTTTATGTATACCTGTGTGAGATGGCTACTGATGAGAAAGGATATGAAGGTTCCTGAACCTGTCTGGCCTTTTAATGACCGTGAAATGCATCTAGCTCTTGTATCATGAATTGTGTAGCTCCCCTTGTCTTAGCCCTTGTTCATAAACCAACACATATCCATCAGATTGAAGGTGGAAGGATGACTTATTTTCCCATTGAAGTGATTCATATTCCCTTGAGATGAATATTGTGTCACTAGGCTATTGCTGCATTAACCAGGAAAGCGTCTGTGTGATGTAGCATAAAAGCTGGTTTATGATCCAGTTCCAGAAAAACAAATTGTTGCTGTGGTATGAGCCATTTGAGAAGTAGCAAATAAGTCATGATAAACGGTGACCAGCATTTATTTTTGCAACCAGGAACACATGGAGAAGAAAAAGGGGCTGTTCACGCAGAACGCATTTTTGCGTTTCAAAACGCAAGACGCTTGGTAATGGAATGGAAAAAAAAAACTGCAAGGACTAGAAATACTTTTTTTTTAAAGCTTAACTTTAGCACTGCATTTTAAAAATGCTGTGTTGTGTGAAATGCTACAAAAGACTCAAGTAAAACGGTCAAAGATGCCCATTTATCACGTTTATAAAGAAAAGCAATACAGTGGAATACAGAATGCATTTTGTCCATTCAAAATCATGAGACACCGGGCAGTGAAATGGAAAAAAGAGAAAGGCCTAGAGACTTTTAAGTTGCACTTAACATGTGCATGTGGCGCTCATGTCTAGCGCATGTTTACATAGAACAATAACGGAAAAGTAGCGCAGTGGAATGCGAAAACGCATTCTGTACAAGCATGTTTTTAGGTTTGGAAATGATGCAGGGCAGTGGAATAAAAAAAAGAGTAAGGTCTAGAGTGGCATTTTTTAAAAGTTAACCTAAACTTTAGCACTGCATAGTTAGAACGTAGTATTATGTGCAAGATGCTGCAAAAGACGCAAGATGTAGCGTGTATTTAGCGTGGAATGTAAAAACGTGTTCTATGTGAATGGCCCTCCAGTTTTATCAGCACCAGCAGACAACAATGATGTCACAGATCGATGATGTCATCAAGGACTAGAACTGATGAAGTGATTGAAATGTTGTCAGTTGGCTCATTATGATGATTTACAAAGCAAATATATCAGAAAATGATCGCATAGTGGGTGCTTTATTTAATGAAAGACCATATTGATTACAATTATTTTATAATAGTAATTACATACTGTATATATTAAACGTAAACTATTAACAGAATATGTTGTTTTTACGGCTGTACCACAGTTTAAGAAATGAACAGACCATTTGAAATCACATAGTAGATAGTGAACGGGGCTGCCAAGAGTTGATGTCACTGAGAAAGAAAACAGATGAGGTCATCTCCTGGCAGTACTGGGATTTGACCTAAAGCCTCAATTCCCGTAATGCTCAAGTGGAATTTTAAGGAACTCTGTAAATGATTTCTGCTAAACTGTAAAGTGTCTCCTTCTCAGATTCTGTACTAATCTACTCACCTCAGAGTCACTTACAGAATCTTTTCTATTTTAAACATGATCATGTTTAGAGTTTGTTTTAACAATTGTGTTTCTTTTTGTATTGCACTTAAAGAGGAAGGACTGCTCAGAAAGTTACTTGAGAACCTCTTGATTTTTTTTTTTTTGGACTGTACTCAACCACGAACCCTTGCACGGAGCTGAACTAACACTCATGTTCTGCTGCAGTGCAGAACAGGAACAATAAATACTGGTGATAACCTAAACTATACCGTTGTGTGTGGAAATGACTGTGTTGATGTACTATGGTATTTAAGTGAATAAACAACTGTAAGTCCCACCTTCCACTTCACGTCATTGTGTTTCCTGTCTAGACAGAAAAGGTAAAACAATGTATAGAGTAACAAAACATCAGTTTATGCATGGACACACTAACAAGTGAGTAACAATCTGTTATTGTGAACAATAAAGCTATTGTAATCCATTCAATGCACCACTACAGCAACTGTCACAGCGTCAAATGAAGTGATAAAACAACATGTCAGATCATTTCACAGGCTAGTTCACCCAAAAATGAAAATTCTCTCATCATTCACTTGGAACGACATGACAGTGTGTAAACAAACGCTGACAGAATTTTATCATGTTTTGTGTCTACATATGAATTTCCAGTGAATAGCAAACTATAGTCTGTCTAATAGAAGCTTATTCCATAATGTATGGATGCAATAAATCCGTACCCTTTAGGACGGCATATATGCCAGTTATGGTATTTTATCTAATTTTCTAATTGGTCTCTCTACAATGCTGAGCCTATTAATATTGTTAGTTTTATTATACTTCTAACTAAAGAAGTTTGGCAGCATAATTTAACAAGTTTCCACAACACAATTGACTTCGCCTAAGGGCCTTTTTTCTTCTACAAATAACCATATTCCAGAAAATATATAGTTCACTGAAGTATTTATTATTCATTTATTTATTTAGGTCTATTTAATTAAAAACGTGTACAGTGCTATGACAGTTTGAAACTTCGCAATTAAGTAGTTTACCAGTCAATGGCTTCCATATGGTTTCATTTTTGAAAATAACAGATTAGAAATCAAAACTGTTTAGGAATTTAAAGGTGACGTTAACAATACGCCTAACAAGATACGATTTAATTTACTCAAGACCATAATGAGATAAATTCTCAGGTAGTTAATTATTATATATTTGATTTATAATTTCAAACTGTTAAGGCCGTAATTTGAATTGTTGAACATTTATATTATAAAGTCAGCAAAAGATCCAATACTGGGTAGCATCATCATCTGTGAAAATGGGCAATGTTAAATTTTAAATCAGTAATGTTTTGCACTGTATTCCATCATTTCCCAATAAAAGTGTGCTGGAAATAATAGCTCTTTAATTTCTAGGCTAGCTAAGAAAAAAAAAAAACAATAAAAGAAGTTTAGTATGAGGATTTTGTGACATCTTGAGTCATATATGATACTCATCTGTTAAATGGTTCAACATCATAATCTCATTCGTCATCAAACCTTCTCATCATCATCTTGTTCATCATCATCATCATCATCTTAATGGCGCTCTGCACTTTGTTAATTAGCAACAGAACTCTGTAAAAGCACATGCATCTGCCACAAGATGGCAGTGTGGTCAAAGGTAACAATGAACAACAGCGTTTTTGTAAACTGAATGATGTAGCACAATCCTTTTAAGCCATTTATCATCACAGCACACTTATGTAAAACAGCATTTCTATACTTCAAAACATTCATTGTGTCACCTACAAACCGAGGTTCTCACCTGCTTCTGAAATTTTAATGTGCACAAATTCTAGAGTGGTTTGTTATTCTCTTTCTTGTGGAAATGTTGGCTATGAGTCACATCTTAACATCAGACCTCTCTAGAAAAGTGCATGCCTTTGACACGCAGCATTCAAGGCTCTGATCACATTCATCTGGGCTCCAAGGTCCACTGCAAGTCTGAGGGCTATTGACAGCATGTCAGATGAATCGAGGGCTCTATCTCACACTTTATATCTTTCTTAGATTTAATATATGCTCTATAAAGAACGCTTTGTTCCTTTTCACTCGGTTTCTGTTCGGGTTCTCTCGCCTCCTCTTTCTTTCACCCAATCCTGAAGACAAAGGCATGCTTGTCTATCCAGTGCTTAATGTTCTGAAATGCTGATTCTTAGCTGTCACTTTGCCCTCAGCACTGCAAAACATAATAAAATAATAAAATAAATTGATCAAAAATCTCTCTGTGATGCTATAATCTGGAAATCTGTCTGAAACAGAATTGTGTCATTTCATTTTAACATGTCATTCTTGCATCAGAATTGTGGTGGACAGGAAAAGCTTTCATCTTCAAGGCTCAGAAAAGTATCTTTCGCAACCGTGACCAGTTCAGTATAGTATAAACTGATTCTGGGCTCCTTTATCATTTTATACATCCAGTCTCTGTAGATTAACTTCCCGACGGGTTACACAGGGGTTTGAGTAATGTGAGGTAGGAAAGCTCTGATGACTGAGGGATTGTGGGAGTGATGTTCAGAGGTCAGTCGGAGTGGGCTGACTCATGTTGACGAGGAGTTGACTTTTCTGCACTGTAAAAATACTGTGCAACCCGCTAAAATGGAAAACCTATGTTTTAAGTGGTGCCAAAGCTACAACCTGTACTGATATGGTTAGTACACTTCTTAAACCACTTTCAATTTAACTACTGATTAAGAAAATAAAGCTAAAACTCTGAAAACTTGTAAAATCACATAGAAATGACAAATAATTTTGTCTAATTAAATGAATAGAAACAAATCAATTCATAATGTCATGTTTTATATATATAGTATATATACAGTATATATATATATGCACACACAAACTGTATATATATATATATATAAAACATGACATTATGAATTGATTTGTTTCTCAATACTTTTCCCCTGTGTCATTCTACTTTATTACACAGAAGTTAATTTCTGAACTTATTTGTTTTGCTTTCTTTGTATGTATGGATCACTTGGATTGTTACCGACATCTGGTGAAAATTTAATGTCAACAGCACCTTTAGAAATATATTTACTAAGAAAAATGGTGATGTGTTCAATAATTATTTTACCCGCTGAATTCAACAGGAAGGCGAAAGCGGTTGCTGAAGGTGTTATATATATGTATATACTGTATGTGTCTGTGTGTGTGTTTGAATGTTACATTTCACATATTTACTCTTTCATTTTTGAATTATTTTGTGTTTGAAAATAGCACATTTAGCTGCAACTACAAAGTCTCTAATAGGCTGTTTAATATCAGGTTTCTTTGTGAACACTTACCCCATATATGAGTGACATGCACTAGTATTATTTACTTTTACATACTATTAAAAGTAGTATTATTCATATTTGTTTACATTTTCATTTTATTTTAGTTTGTTTTAGTAATTTTATTACATGCTTTTGTCATTTTTTTATATTTCTATTTAGTATTATTTGTATTTAAGTTTTAGTTTAGTAATTTTAATGCTTCAACAAACTTATTTATTTATTTTATTTTATAATGAATGATTTTTAATAGATTTAGCTTTAGTTTAATGAACAATAATAACATGCACCACCATTAATCAATGTTTTTTTTTTTTATTATTTTTGTACTATTTTATATTATTTTATTTTATTTTACAATTAATAATTTTTGCTAGATTTAGCTTTAGTTTTAGTGGACAATAATAACATGCACCGCTATTAATGCATGTTCAATGTTATTTTTAAAAATTATTTTATTATTATTCATTTTTTAATTACATGGAAAAAATAAAACAGTGAATATGTTTAATAACTTTTTAAAATCAGAATCAGAATCAGAATCAGAATGAGCTTTATTGCCAGGTATGTTTTCACATACGAGGAATTTGTTTTCATGACAGAAGCTTCCGCAGTGCAACAGAATGACAGCGACAGAACAAAAACACAGATAATAAAAGAATAAAAAGTATCCAAGTATTTAAGGTATGTGTCAATGCATAAACTAACTTTCTAAATTACCCCACGCTGGGAAATAATCACTAAAGTAAAAAGTATATTAATTAGATTAAACAGTTTAAATCCTTAATATAAAATATATTTAAAAAAATTGATGAATAATAAATTCAGACATTGATGTGTAGACAGCACTGAACTCATAAACACACCACACACACACACACACACACTGTAGTCAGACTTTTCAATCACAGAAAAAGAGTCTAAATGGCTACATAAACAGACTCCCTGTAGAGGTAATGAAAAGGTAAAAAGGTAAGAGCAATTACACCTTTGTCATGTTCTCCTACACAGATTAGCCAATTGGACCAGTGTTGCTGACAAACATTAGACTGGTATCCATGGTAACGCCATTGTGTGTTTATTCATGTGTCATCACTTCCTTTTTCCTCACATAGAAGCCGTACGTAATGCCATATGAGAGCCATATAGGAGTGAGAGTGTATTCACAGAAGAGCTATATTTTCCAGCAAATCCATCTGAGGAAATCACTGAAACTTAAAGTGTAAATTAGCTCCTGCCGTAGCCTATATCTGTGCACTGATGAATTCTCTCTGTTTTAGTATATGGTTAGAGGGCTCTAAATCATACAGGCGAGATGGGCATAATCACCTTGCCAGCTGCTTTCCTGTCTTCTAACTATCAATTCCCTCTCTTGTCTCCATCAATTTTCCTCTCGAAATGTCCTCTTAGTTCATTACCCCCCCGTTCCTACCTCTGTCAGAGGAGCCTTGGCTATCTTCATTCACAGCTCCCTTTCTAAATGTTCCATTTGGTCCGTCAGACAATGATTTGGATCAAGGTTGGCGAGGTAATATCAAGAGGCTTGCATCTCCTATCGTGTGGCGTAATTAAAGATCGCTCTAGCTCTTTCTTCAGAGTTATTAAATCGCAGGACCCTTCACCGTGACAGCCACCTCTCCTCTGGCTTTTCTGCCACGTGCCTGCCTCTCGCCTTAGATTAGGCCTCTTCTTCCCTTTGTCATTGCTGCGTTTCCATCGTGTCCCACCTTTTCATTTTCTCGCTGAGAAAAGCACAAAAGCAGAAATCAATATATTCTTCAGAGCTAATCCGCTCAAGCATAGAAGAAATAAGAAATCTGAAGAGACTCGACGTATGTTGAGGAATGCAGCTCACACATGTCGTGAGAGGCCCTCAGGCTCAACATGATACAAACTTCTTAACACTTCAATGTGCCTGAGGCTAGTGCTCAATCCACAGGGCATAAGGCTGTAATGATAAACTGGCAGAGGTTTAGGAGGTCTTAAAAGTTTTAGAGACCACCAGACTTGAGATATAAATGAACTGACTTACATTACTAAGGCACTGAAAGGCTTAATATAATGGGACTCATTCAAGAACCGTAAAGCAGAAATTAAGCAGAGGTGATTCATCAATAGCACTGCACCTAAATTAGGATAAAGAACTAGCTAATGTTTAGGGTCAGTAAGGTTTTTTTTCTTTTTGCATGAAATAAATACTTGATTAAACTTATCAAAAGTGACAGTAAATGCTAGACATGTAGAATGCTAGAAAAAAATCATGGTTTCCACAAAATATGAATCAGCACAACTGTTTTTAACATTGATAACAAAAGGAAAGTTTCTTAGCAAATCAGCATATTAGAATGATTTCTTAAGAATCATGTGACACTAAAAACTGCGGTAATGACTGCTGAAAATACACCTTTGGCATCACAGAAATAAATTAAACTTATATAGACTATATTGAAAATATATTAAAATAAAAAATAAAAAAAGTTGTTGTAAATTGTAATAATATTTCACAATACTACTGTTTTACTGTATTTTTGAACAAATAAATGCAGCCTTGGTGAGAAGAGACTTCTTTCAAAAATAGAAAAAAATCCAACCCTGTCTTATAAGATGATGATTTTGTATGAATTTATGGTATGTGATTTGTACAGAAACGCACTATTTTTAGAAAAATAAAAAATAAAAATAGAAAAAAGATAAGCATGAAGGTTCAATCTGAAACTCGTGCAGAAACATTCAAATCAGATACAAATTCAAATTCATAAAAATTAGCCACCAATTCGCCAAAACATAAAATAGTTATAAATTGCCATTAGAGTGTATTGACAAAACCATAATATAATACATTCTATATATTTTATAGAATAAAATATATGTGTAATATATATATTTTTAGAGGTATAACATATATTAATCATGTGCATAATTACTCTGGGATAGGTTCAACATAAAAATGCTGACAGTCACTTAGTCTTGGCATATGTACAATAAAAAGTGATCATTAAATTTGAATGTTGTGAGTAACCTTTATATGAAGATGTTTGAGTGTGTAATTACTAACAGTAAACACTCATTTAGAATAATTTGAACTCAAGTGTGAGAACCTATTTTGTTATTTTGTGGCCATTCGCATGTAATTTGTAAGCAATTATTTGTGATTGAGACCTAATGACTGTAGACCACAAGGAAGTGCCAGCATTATCCACTCGTATAAAATAAATCACTAAAAAGGGTGAAGAAAATGTGTGAATGCTAAAGACTTGGGGGAATCATGTAATGCAGTTTTCACCCATTTAACAGTTGGTGGAGATTTAGGATCCACGGCAGAATCAATGTCGAGAGGATAAAGTGCTTTCGTTGTCCACACAGCCTGAAGATCAGTGTAAACATTACGGGCATTTAGCCGTCTAATGATTGTGCGAGGGGGTGTATTTTAGCACAGCGCTGAGAGGTGCTCCATCTTGCTTGACTTAAATGACATGGATGGCCTCATTAAGACGGAGTAATGGCTTCATGGCAGAGGGCATGTGCTGAGATGTTATTCTTTCCAATTATCGCTTTCAGTAACAAAAGATTTTAAAATGAACATTCCTGTCTGAAAACAGGAACAGGTTAGATCCAGCACCGTTTCATTTCTGGAGGTAATCAAAAGGCAGACTGCCTTTGTGTAGCGGGGAGCAGATATGATCAATATCAGAATATGAGGTCACTTATCTCCAGTGGACTAATGATGCATTCAGCAGCTACTCCATCCTCTGCTGTACGCTTTACATCACACGGCCCATATGTTACACATTTCACATGCTATTTTAATAAACAACAAAGCAAATTATAACAATGTACCATGCTTTACAAAATAATTTCATATTATCACAAAACAGTCTGGGCTACACTTTAACGTGAACTCTAACTATGGAATATAATGCAAGGAAAAATATTTTTTGACCTTCTGAACTATAAAAAAGCCTGCATGCAGGCAATTTTGTTAAACCTAGGTTGAATTTCACATAAGGTTTCATTCTGAAGTGCCTTGTGGACCAAATAATAGCAGTATCTTACAGAATGTCAGACCTGAAATTAAATGAAGAAATACATATAAAAATAAAACAATACACTGTCTCAATATCTGAAGGACTAATGAAATGTGATAAAAACTGAGATTTATTAAGCTGTTATTATACATGAATCATTCCGAAATGTTGGAATAATTATGTTTTTTTAACAATTAAGTCTCTTATGCTCACCAAGGCTGTATTTGTTTGTTAAAACTAATATTATATCAACATGTTAGAATGATTTCTGAAGGATCATGTGACACTGAAGAGCAGAGTAATGGCTGCTGAAACTTCAGCTATACATAACATGTTAAAGTATATTACAAAATAAATCATAATTATTTTAAATGACGAAAATATAATTTTTTAAATGATAATACTATTAAAAAATATTACAGTTTTTACTGCGTTTTTGATCAAATACATACTGCCTTGGAGAGCATAAGAGAATACTAAAACAGTACAAATATGAATTATTCCAAACTTTTGACAGGTAGTTGAAATGACTTGTACAGCCAATTAAATTATACTTAACAATTAAATTTTGTTCCCCAATAGTATATCATATTTATTGGTAGTGTAATATAATTAGTATGTAGGCTATACTAAATCACAAAAATACTCAAACTTAAATATGTTACTTATTTGTGCCAATTATTGACATTTCAACTTTAGGTAATCATTGGTCATTATCTAAGCCAAAATTCTGCATAGACATTGGATCATTACAAAGGCATTTGTATAAAGTGATGACGAACAAAAAAGCAGGTCCAATATTTCTCAGCCAAAGTTTTGAGACAATGAGATTAATGGGGTGATAGGTGGTACATATCCATTTACTAATCAAATATTCCAAACATCAAGAGAGTCCTGTGGAGGGGTGCAATCATCAATTATCATCAGATTCAAAGAAACTACGAATTCCAACTCCCATCTCTGCCCACCCCAAAGCAACACGAGAACTCAAGATTAATTAAAGCACTTAGAAAGTAGGACACCGACCCACTGAAGATATATTTGCCAATTTTGCGAACAACATTAAAATACATTGGAATACATTTTTAGGCTAAACCTAAATGAAACCAATAGATTGGCTAGAAGGATTGCAGGATGATTTAGAGAATTACCATACTAAACAGAACCTCGGGCAGAATTTGCTCTCGGGTCACTTTTATTTATGCATGGCCTTGTGTAATCACCCATTTCTGAGGTAAGTTCATGGAAGAAGTGCTCTGAGGTAAGCTGACAGGAACTGATATCTGTTTTTATGGCCCGCAGCACATTGCAGGCTGTTTCATCTGTGTTTACATGGCACACGTATCGACTAGATCCCATTCATTTTGACGAGATGGCACAGATTGCAAAAAGGCACTTGAAACTGCTCAAAATTATGCCTACATAAAACAGCAAATAAGCACTGGGAAAATCAAAGTAAACAGACCCATGAAAGGACCTGTTCACAGCACAGACCGTCTTTTTTGGTTTGAGCTCTTCAGCACCTCTGCTTGTTTGGCTATTCCACCAGCCCAGCTAATCAGCCATTCTGCCTCCTGATCAGGCTAATTCATCATGGGAAAGATGAGAGCCAGCTTGGAAAAGGTTGAGAAGGAGGTGAGACACGTACAAATCTATGTGAAGGTCACCGACATGCCAAACATCTAAACAGAAAGAGGAAAATGAATTAGCTATGTCTTGCTGCCACAAAATCTTTTCCTATGAAAATAATCAAATGCAAATTTAAAACAACAGCAACAAGTGAAAACAGTTTCTGTTTTCCCAATCCACTTCAGACTGATCTTTGAGAATATTTTTTACACAAAACATTTGTGGTTGCTAGCTCTTCTAATTTGATTGGCTGAGTGCCGTTCCTACTGATATTTAAGATTCAAAATCACAGTTTACATTCTAGTACAACAGCACTCTTGCTCCTGTAATATTTCTTAATTGACCTTAAAGGCGTGTCTTTATGATTCTTGAAGGTCTAATTTTGTTGAGATGTTTTTAATGGAGTTTTGTTTAGCTAGTCATCAAAAGCACATTAAACGTCAGGCAGAGTTCAATTGTTTGGATTTCTTGTGATTCAAAGACTTTTCACTCATCCGAAATGCTTCACCAACTGCGAATTCAATAAAAGCTTGTGCCACTTTTGTACACAGTATATATCAGTACAAAAACCTGCATCTTACTCACTAAATACTAACTTCTAACTGGGCATCTAGACAATGCAGACAGCATGTGCAAATAAACAGCACCCACAAATCATTTTAAGTTAATAATATATTAATGTGCTGAATGTACATATGTCACATGTTAGACTACAGGTTTAACTGTCTTGGCTGTGGAAAATATTGTTGGCTGCACAGATTCTGCAACACTGCAAAGCGCTGACATGAAAAATGACATGGCCTATAATGTATCTCACTGTCTGTCAAAACACATACACATACGCAGGTACAAACAATAGTCTATGATATTGACAGTGACAGAATCAATGCAAAGACCTTGCTTGTAAGCAAACACACCTCTTGTAAGAAAAAATACACACGTGCACACACAATGTTCAGACGCAGTCGCAGACTGTGGCATTATAGAGTATCAGACCCTCAACAGGCAAAATTCATAAAACTCTCAAAAAACATTTATTGAAACATTCAGAAAACAGCTATTCATATCTGACTGTGCCTGACTATAAATGGCATAAAAATGCACTCTACTTATTTACACCAGCTCCATCCTAGAAGTACATATACATATTAAAAACAGTCAACAAATTATAAGGCGAAAACCAAAGTGTAACCTAACTAATTGTATCATAACTAATTGTATAATAGCTAATAAACTATAGTGTTAATTACAACAGCAGCTACATTTTGACTTTGTCTGAAGATGCCACTGTTATAGATGGATACCAGAGAGCAACTCTAGCACATTTATATTTCACTCGTCTCCTATGGTTGCTCAAACTTAATAGTCAGGGCTCCAGATTGTGACATGGCTACAAAAAGTAAAAAATTGTGACAATAACATCTATATGCAGTGTCCTCAGATACAACTGTTTCCTGCATACAACAAACAAACAGATTTTTAATTCACAAAAAATGACTTATCAACATTATATATATATATATATATATATATATATATATATATATAGAAGTCGGTCAAAAACATTCAAAAAAGTCCTGAACTTGCTCATGAAGGTGATTTCAGTCAGACCCATTTAGTGAGTGAATCATTCAGATCAGTTACTGAGTTCACAACTTACTCACTCACTGTCCCTGGAGTAATTTTTCGGTTTTGTCCTATTCAAAATGAATTGGGGACAGATAATGTAATATAAGGCTATACTTTTGACACTGTATAATTATATATATATTCACAACAGAGTTCTAAATATATTTCATGGTATTTTATAATAAATTAATGATATTTTATATAAAAAGAACTTGTATAAGGTGGAATAGATTGTAAGGAAAGCTTAGTTTGGGTGATATCTTGGAATTACAATCAACATAACATTTTATGCACTCAATGAACTTCTCAACAATCTTTATACAGAAATTCTGTAATTTTCCAACTAAAAAGTCATTTGGCCCCCAAATGGCTCCCTCATTAATCTAAAAGTCTAAGATCTTTACAGAATCTCCATAAAAACACACACTCGCCTACTAGTGAGAGGTTTTCTGGTTACACTCTACTTCCAACTTTCCTTAAGTACCTAAACAACAGTGGAGACATAAATTAACAACAGGAATTTACATTATAATTTACACAACTTATCTGCACTCAGTCCCCAGGAAAATTACACCCTCAACAGCAGGAGAAAGTTTTCTTAAACTCTCTAATCTTCATTATGATCTACTCTGAAGCAATGAGACCATTTTCATACGATAACAAACCTGAATGAGGAAATCACAAATGTGTTTTCCTGCAGCCCTCACTCAGTGGGGTCTGAAACTAAATGAAGGTATGTTAATTTGCTGGATGTGAGCTTGTTTCCTGTGAATTCAAAGCCTTACAGCCTTTCAAGTGATTCAATTTTGTAGCTTGTGAAGTGGACTGTTATGATAGTCAGAAAGTACTGTAAATCAGGTTAATGACTCTGAAAAACGGTAACAATAGTGGTTTCATGCAGAGTAAAATGTGCTCTCATCAACGACCCTCTTCAGAGTACTACATTCTCCCATTACCTGATGTTATCACAAAAGGAAAGGGGAGGGAATAAAAAAAAGAAGGAATCGTTTGTAATCTCTGGGAAACAAAGCACATAATGTGCTGAATGTATCTTGACAAAATCTAAATGAAAGTGTCTGTGAGAAAACAAGGAAATTGAGGGGTCTAGCTGCTGAAGTTTGAAATCAGCTTGGTGGATTGACAGAGGGATAGATAGATTGAGCCAGAGCTGACACCTTCACAACAGAGTACAAATCAAGAGAAGCAGGACTCACAGATATTGATAACAATTGAGTTAAATGTGGCAAATTCACCTCATATTCTGATATTGATCATATCCGCTCCCCGCTACACAAAGGCAGTCTGCCTTTTGATTACCTCCAGAAATGAAACGGTGCTGGATCTAACCTGTTCCTGTTTTCAGACAGGAATGTTCATTTTAAATTCTATTTCCAACATGACATGTTATTTCTATGCTTTCCAAATCAATAGCTGTAAAGTCAACATTAATTGCTGCAATGTGACATATTTTTGATTGAAATTAAATAATCATGCAGACATTTTGAAAAGTGGATGTGCCATGTAGTACTAGTATTATGAATACTGTAGGTTTATTCTCTATTGATATATATTGGTTAATATTATCCAAACGCATGCATTGTAAGTGATGTAAGTGAAAACAGAAAGTAGTTTGAGAGAAAGAACAAGTTGGGATGTTCATACTTGGCAGGTTTGGTTCCACCTGACAAGCTGACCCACCTTTTCAGGAGTCCAAATGAACTCTAGTGTGGTTTATGATACATGATCGCAACACGGACCAAAGACATCTAAACGAACCAAAAACAGGACGTGATGTCACAAGATGCACTCTAAAAAGGACAAAATGCTTAAGCATATTTACAGCGTATTTGCTCAATACAGATTGGTACAGGCATCTGAACCATTGTCTCCTTGCAGCAGATCTCTATGTGTGAATCAGTCAGAGGAATTCCTACTGCTGTTTTGACACCTTTTAACACAACTATTAGTGAGCTATAAACTGGCAAAAATACCATATGTATAGATGTACACACATCTAGCGCATTTAACCCAGCACACAGCATTGTTTTGGGTGTTCAGTTAGTTTGCAAAATATACCTCATAAAAGCTGTCCAATGGCCATGTCCTTATGCTTTTTTATTTGTATCTTTAGTGTTCAGTGTTAAAAATTACAGTGTGAACACTAAACAAACCAGAACACATCAGTTTCTTTTTTTGGTCGAGACTAGAACCATGAGAACTGAACTACTTCCAGTGTAAATACACCCTTAGTGCATTCGGATTGGTTTGGTTAACAACTTGTTTTTTTCTTTGTATAAATGTACACTCATGAATTCTATACAAAAGAGGAACATGCATTAACAAAAATTAAAAATGGTCAGATTTGATGTCGTTGATTGTATGCATCTTTCTTTAAAGTGCCTCTGGCATTTTACGCAATGACATTTTCCCAGGCAATACCATAAAAGTGCCTTAATGCCAATAAGACATCTCCACTCTTTATGTGGGCTTAAAGCCAGAAAAAGACACTCTATCTTCAACATTCTACGATTTCTGTCTCTCAAGGGCCCTCTAAATTGCAATTAGGCTGCTTTTCCCATATGCTTTTCCACACTAAAAGCCAATTTCTATTTTTTATTTTTAGATGAAAGTATTGAACGCAGACAACCTACTGTATTAGAAAGCTCCGCCTGCTGGCGTGATTCGCTTTCAGTTCACTCAAGCCTAAATAAACTCATTAAAAGGGGTTGCCGAATATGCTAGAGGGAATATTTGTAGTATTAATCAGTGTCATGTTGAAGTAGACTTGATGGCTTGCTACACACTCCTCCCATGCTGCTTAAAGTGCCTCGACTTTGTGTTAGTATTCCTCGGGTCCAGGGAGCCCGGCTGTAAATATTTACTAAGAAGACTGGCAGAGGGCGATAAGGAGTTTGGGCCTATTGATGATAACACTGAGGAATTTGAGAGAGTATTTAATGAAATGCCATGTGTATCTGCAGCCATGAAAGTTACAGAATGTAAAGGAACCATTTGTTATGTCTTTTACACTCTGTGGTGACATGCCAACAAATGTGTACCAGTACCTGTAACTTATATACTATTAAAGTATTTGAATTAGCTTTTATCTTTGAATTTTCAGGTTTAGTAATTTTGTGTAATGTTGTATTTTTTTAGATATATTTCTAGCTTTAATTAATCGTTTTTTTATTGTATTATTTTAGTTTTAGTTTTATTATTATTTTTTTGAAGTTTCTCATCTAATATTTATATTTCATTATATTTCAGCCCTATTTTCAATTACAGAAACACAGATTTAACAGTTTTAGTTAGCAATAACAGCACTGCATTACATATACATAAGTTAATAATAAAATATTACAGTGGTAGCCAAAATTATTAGAACACTAGCATTTTCACCAGCTAAAAAATGGTTTTAAGTCAGTTATATCTATCTTTTGTTGTAGTGTGTCAGTAGGACATATCAGTTTACATGTCCAAACATTCATTTTGCCATTAATTGTAATAATCCAGTGAGATTCTTGTTTGCACAAGGAGTCTGACAACAGCCAGTGCTCCACACAGAGATCTGATCTCATCATCATCCAGTCTGTCTGGAATGACATGAAGAAACAGAACAAACTGAGACAGACTAATTCCAGAAGAACTGTGGCAACGTCTCCAAGATGCTTCAAGAGACCTACCTGCAAAGCTACTGAAAAACTATGCACAAGTGCACCTAGGGCAAAAGCTGCTTTAAACTCAAAGGATGGTCACACCAAATGTTGATTTAATTTAGTTAATAGAAGTTAATTGATAAAGAAAATCTATTTATGACATTATTTTTGACGGCATCCTCATTTTACAGCATTTTTACACAAGTGCCTAAAACCGTACTGTACATTTGCAGGTAGGTTTCTTGAAGCATCTTGGAGACGATGCCAACAGTTCTTCTGGATTTATTCTGTCTCAGTTTGTTCTGTTTCTTCATGTCATTCCAGACAGACTGGATGATGGTGAGATCAGATCTCTGTGTGGAGCACTGGCTGTTGTCAAACTCCTTGTGCAAACAAAAATCTCACTGGATTATTACACAGTTTTGGCAACCACTGTATATATAGTTGTTGCTTACAAAAATATATTTAAACTTCAAGTTAGAATAGACCTGCTCAGCTACTTCTGAATGGCCATTAATGGAGAAAAATGATCATCTCAGCCAGATGGTATAGTTCCAAAATATATTGTGTCATGCTAACCAGCCCATCTTTGACCTCTTGGTTCCAGTAGCATGTTAAATATATTACAAGGAAAGCTACATCTTACAATCTTGTGCAAACACAAATTATTGTCTAATCACCCTTATTTTATCTCAGTAATTAAGAGATGCTTTCCAACAGCGTCCTTGCCGTGATGCTGCTGAGAACACGAGAAGAGCATTCCCACCAGTAAAGACTTTTGCTCTGTGACCTAACTTCTCACTCTCTGTCCGTGTTCTGAGGAAAACCGGAGGAACAGCTTGTCTCTCTTCACCCCCTGACGTGCACCTTCTTACCTTGTCCTCCAGTGGCAGTTTCTCAGCCTTGCAAATCAGACATATGGAATGGGGGAAGGCTTGCCAAGAAAGATGCACTAGCAGAGACTGGTGGGCCTTGAGGCTCCTGACAGACATTGCCAGAGAAATGGGGCCTTCTCTGCCTCTCTGGCAGATGGCTGGAGGAAGTGGAACAGGCGCGAGAGAGATAGAGGAAAAGCTTGAAAAGACAGATCCAACCAAAGCCAGGTGTTAGAGACGAACCTCCTTACAAACTCTTGATCTAAAGCCTCAAAAGCAGAGATTAAACAAACATTTTAAGATCAAATATTAAACGCTTGCCCTCAGTAAGTTTTACACATTAATAAATAAACAGTGCTTTTAGAAAAATGTTTAGAAACATTTGCACTCACACAAGATGAAGACGTATTAGTAGCTTAATAACAGCTGTTTCATTTTACATAGAGCTTGTTGCCTCATGGGGGCGGTCATATTGAGATTACACGACCACTTTTGCTTGTGAATAAATGACTAATGGCTGACAGCAAATAAAGAATTTCTGGAATTTCGTGTAATGCATCATCCACACCACTAGGTGTTAGTATAAGCCCAAGATGACCTGGTTTGCAACTTTAATTTCTCTTTTCCTATGATGAATTACAAAAATGGGACTAGTGCAGATTGATAGACCTGGTTCTGCTTCATCAACCCTCTCTTCCATTAACATGAATGCCTTCTAGTAATGCTTTCTTGCTTATTCTGAATGAAGAGGAGAGAAAAACACCAGCAAATTAAAATGCAGTGGTGTTGAAAAACATACTTATTTTCTCAATTTATTAAATTTTTGCATTTCCTCTGTACACTCTCCAAATTTTAAAACAAGCATGACAAATGAATAAAGCAATCTAGGCAAGAAAACATAAAACACAAATATATTGTAAAGCAAGCAAAAAAACACTCAATGGCCCGTTTTTTATTTGGAATTACGTGTCTAATGGATATAGTCTTTGTTTAGCTTTCTTATGTAGTACGTGTGTGTGATATCATACAAACACATGTTTAAAAAAAAACTTGTTGACATGGATTGTAAAACATTTCAATCCTGTAACTCCATCATTTATCTTGGTTCTGTAAAAATCAATTTAATACCGCTTCACGGCATGGATTTGTCACATGGGCCTCCACGTAATGGCTTTTATTGATTGTCATTTTACAGATTTTCCTCTCCACTGAGAACATATGCACGGGACAAACCTCTGTGATCAAAGGTGTGATGAAGCAATCATGCATTTATGACCATACGCACGATTCCATCACATCATCATTGACTTTATGTCCAGTTGTCCGGCTGTCGCTGGTTGTCTATAGCTGCTTGAAATAAGACTCAGGACTCATCAGTTGTGCAAACAAGGTCTAATCTCACTTATCCTCTGTTTACTTGCCCTTGAGGCAGGTAATTAGTCTTAATGACAGTGTCAGATAATAGCCTTTAACCGAATCTGCTTTAAAGGGGTTTTAGGGGACGTGAACTATCTTCAGACTTCACTGTAACTTCTCTCTGCACAATTTGTTAGTAAATATGTGATACATATTACCAACCATGTACTTGCCTCAAGCTTGAGAAGTAAGATTAGCCCAGTTCACTATGTTGTGAATGCTGTAGGCATGGTCTGCCTGGCCGACCCCTTTTCAATTCTAGCCTGCAAGGATATTCATTCACTTATCAAGTTACTGTCCAAGTAAGGCTATGAGATTTTTATCTGCCTAATTGCCCACAAGATATAGGGCAGTGAAAAATGCGGGCTAAGCAACAACTGGGGCAAACATTTACTAAGTTGCTTGAATCCAGCAGGGTCAGAACTACAAGCGAGCTCATTTATTCAAAGTGCACCATACCAGACAGTGGTTAAGAATGGAAGACTGATTTCCCCTCGGAGTTCAACATAAAAAGCGTAATTGTGATATAAAATTTGAAGTATAAAGTCACAACTATGAGAAATATGTATAAAGTCACATTGTGAAACATATGGTCATAATTGTCAGAAACAGTTGCATTTTTGAGATTTGAAGTTGCAGCTATGAGTATAAAGTTGTAGTAGTTATAAATGATATAAAGTCACATTGTGAGATACAGACATAATGATGAAAAATATTTCCATATGCAGCATATGATGAGCAGTTGTAATTATAATATTGTGGAAAAGGCAACTGTGATCTTTTGTGAAAATCAATCTCACAATCGCAATTATGATAAAGTCACATTGTTGAAATATTAAATTACATTTATGAAGTTGCAATTGAGAGATTTAAAAAGTTACAATTGTTAAGTAAAGTCACTTTTATGAGAAATAAAATTGTGATTATAAAACATACCTAAAGTTGCAATAGTCAGATAAGGTTACAATGTGAGATATTTTGAGATTACACATTTTGAGATATAAATGTAATCACAATTGTGAAAAACAGTCACATTTTTAGAGGTTGAGAGATGTGTGGCATGTATATATATATATATATATATATATATATATATATACACTAAACAAAATTATAAACCACACACTTTTACCAGATACTGACTGGTTTCCGGACCCCCGGAATTTTGTGGCCAGCCTAAGGCACACCTGTGCAATAATCATGCTGTCTAATCAGCATCTTGATATGCCACACCTGTGAGGTGGATGGATTATCTCGGCAAAGGAGAAGTGCTCACTAACACAGATTTAGACAGATTTGTGAACAATATTTGAGAGAAATAGGCCTTTTGTGTACATAGAAAAAGTCTTAGATCTTTGAATTCAGCTCATGAAAAATGGGGGCAAAAACAAAAGTGTTCCGTTTATAATTTTGTTCAGTGTATGTAGCCACAATTGTAAAATCACAAAATGCAATATATGATAAATGCAGAAGGAATTATGAGATATAACCTTGCAATTATGAGATATAAAGTTGCAGTTGCAAACATTAAAATGGTGATTGTGGAAAAGTCACAACTGCGAGATATAACATCGCAATTATGATAAAGTCACATTGTTGAGATTTAAGGTCACATTTGTGAAGTCGAAATTGAGAGATAAAAAGTTGCAACTGCTAGAATGTAAAGTTACATCTATGTGAAATAAAGTTGCGATTATAAAATATAAAGCTGCAATAGTCAGACAAGGTTACAATGTGAGATATAGTCACATTTAGAGATATAACTATTCTATCTGATATATGAGAAAGAGTTGCATTTATTAGATATGATGTAAAAATGATGGCAGTCACAATTGTGAAAAATAAAGCATTGCGAGATAAAAAGTCACATTGTGAGATATCCACAGTTGTGAAATCTAAGGACAAATTATAAGAAATAGCTTCAAATGCAATATAGGATATATACAGAAGCAATTACAAGATATAAACTTGCACACGTAAGACATTCTGAAGATTGTCTGAATTCTGATAAAGTTGAGATATGAAGTCACTTTAGTATAGTCGCAACTATGAGATAAAAAGTGACAATGTGAGAAATAAAGTAAAAAAAGAAGTCCTTTTATTTCTTTCTCTGAGATGAAAACAAGCTTTCATTCTTAAGAAGGGTTTTTCCCCAAAATAGTTTAGCCAGTTACCAGTTTTTCATTGAGGTTATCTTAGTTGTTTGTTCTTATATAATCCACTGACTATGACTGATGAAGCTATCCTGCAGACATTAAGATGTATGTGACATTTGTTTAGGCTCATCTTCTATTGCCGCTTCCTGCTTTTGGCTGTGCTGGTGTGTCAGCGGACGATATTAAATGTTGACAAATGCTCTCGTCGACAAGCAGCATAGGTTAAGCTGTCCCTTAACATCCAGCAGGAATAATGAGGCAGGTGCCACGGACAGAGACAAATCACTAGCGTACAACTTATCTCAAGCAGTAGAAAGAAGAGATTGGCCTGAGCCAGGACAGAGAATGAGAAGGAGTGAGAGAAGGAGAGCTGGAGAGATTACCATCTGTCTTTTAAACACTTAAATCAGTCCTTGTGCTGCTTCAGCAGTAGTTTAAAAAAATGTAACAGCCCTCCTTACAGGTCTCTGAGGCACTGCAGGAATCGATCACAGGTGAAGAGGAAGAACCAAATTGCATCCTAGAAGACAAACCCGAAACCACAAGAAGCCAGAGAAACCCACGATGCTTGAGACACACAGGTTTGTTTTAGAGGTAAATGGCACTGAGAACTTAATGTAATGCTGCTGCTAAAATGAGTTGTGTTCTATCATCACAGTCTGAAGGATAGTTAAATGTTCATATGATGAACAAAAAAAATAAAGCAATAAAAATAATGCATAATTTCTATCTGAAATATATCAAATAAAAGAGAGATTAAAGATACAAAGAAATGATGGATGTTAAATTTAACTATAAATACACAATATTACCATGTCATCGCATGGTGTAAATGTTTTTCTAAAGTTGAAATCCCAAATCACCACATGATCCGCCTCTGCTTCCAGCTATTGCTCAAAGCTGATAGTTTCATAATTCATTTTTATATTTTTCACTTCATATGAGTTGTAGGCTTTATTGTGGGCGTTAAATCGATCGAAACACATGGGAAATATGAATCGTGAGATATGACATTTTGGGTGGAGTACAGTGGTATTACAGAGGATGCCACCCTGTAGTGTGATGCTGAATTCAGCATGGAATTGCAAAACAGCATGCAAAAGAGCTTTCCAGATGTCAACAGCATATCCCACAAGCCACTTCAGTATCATGACGATAGTTGAGCGTTCTAGCCCAGCTGTTGTTCAGTAAAGCTTTTTTTTCTTAATTAAAATAATGCTGAAATAAAATAATATATAATTATTAGATTAAATACCTAAAAAAAATACTTTGCTTAGCTTCTAAGGTGACATTTCTATTTTTAAGTACTAAAATGACTAAAACTAAAATAAAAATAAAGCTAAGGAATATTCAAAGACAAAACAAATATCACAAAAGCACATGAAATTACTAAAACCAAAACTAATATTAAAATGA
>NW_015548184.1:2684517-2700971 GCF_001515605.1 Sinocyclocheilus anshuiensis
CTAGGGATTCTGTGCCCATTGCACAGAATTTGCTATAGGGCCCCCTCAAAATTCCAAAGGACATCGTTATGGGCCCCTCTCAGCCTCTGGGCCCCATGCACTCTGTCCCCCTTTTCCCCCGGTTGTGACACCTTCAAGGTGACAGTTAATATCTTCAGGCATTGTAAAGAATGCATCTCATAACATCCACCTAAAAATCTAATTGGATGCCCACACCTTTTGACCAATTAAATTTTATATATATATATATATATATATATATATATATATATAAAAACTCATCCAAAATATAAATAAATACTATGATAAACAATAACAATGCTCTAGGCGTCCCTTTGATCATGGAATGAATCAGCTCCAATAAAATAATGATTTCATTCAAACTTTAATATCTTTCACAATTACAATAATATCTCATTTACAACTGTAATATCTTCATAAAAACACTAGATTATTGTTTTATCTGACTGCGATACATGTCATTTTACAATAACCAGGTGAATACATGCACATTTTTCAGTCTTTACCATGTCTTTACAGAGGGCAGCTTTGACTCTAAAGGTTACTTTTTAGACAGCTTCTGTTGACAGGAATTTTATTTATTTACTTATTTATTTATTTTGGTTGTATGGTTTTATCTCAATGCTTCCAAGAACAGCAAAGTCAAATGACACAAGGGCACCTCTCTTTTGCTTGACATTTTTGGGTACTAATGTCCCATCCTTAGTGTTCAGAGATCAAACAAGTTTTCGTTTTCGATCGTTTGGATGAGCAACACAAAGCCCTTGTTTTTGAACCTGCCCATCCAACTATCTTTGTTCCAAGCTCACCATATACAATGTTTCTACTTTTTAAAATCTTCCTGATCATCTATATAACTCATAATTGTAATTTTTTTTACGATGGTGTTTTTATTGATGTTTTGTTTGTTGACTGAAAAACTTAAACTCAAACATTAATTTTGGAGAAAGCAAAACGACTACATGACTATGACACATGATTGGCTCATTTGATGTCAACCAAACTGAACACCAGAATATATTCCATTTAGTCAAGCTCTGTTAGGCAATAAAGCCTTATTTCTTTTCATAAACTCTATTTGGAAGCTTTCATTTTGAAAAAGCGACCGGGCTGTGAAGTTACCCTCTGCTTTCCCTTTAATTTACAACTTTAATCAAGAGGAAATCAATGGGCCAAAAACAATGGTCCATTAGCATATTCATACTACATCAGTCCCCTGTATCACTATAGTCTCAAACAGACATTAGTCCTTGTATTGACTGGGTGAAAAAAGTAATATGTCATGGTTTTTTGGCATTTTATTTCTGTGTAAATGTATCAGTACTTGTCTCTACTATTGTGGCATACATAATCATGTTTATCTAATCATTGCATGCTTAAAACATACTAAACAAAACAAAAGAGAAGAGAAGAGGGTAGGATGGATAGCCTAGATATTTCTTTCATATATATATATAAAAAAAAAGAAAAGTTGATAATAGTGTTTAGACTGATTTTAACAGAACATTCGAGGAGATAACATAAAAAAAAGTATGGATGAAGTTGTGAAGACGGTGCGAGCGCGAGCTGGAGGTGAGTAATACAGTACTTCCATGTTCTGTCTGTCAGTTCATTTTCAAATTGGGAATAGTTTCATTCCACATGACAATCTACAGAATGCATGCATGTTTGTCCTCAGGGTTCCCCTCACACCACAGGATTTGTGATAGTAAATATTCAACATGTTGGATATTTATGGTCTGAGATCAGTGTGACCCCCCGACATTCTTCCGAGCAGATTCAATCCCTCTTAACACACACCACAGGAAAATTTGATGAGATAATCTATAGAACCATCAAGATAATCAGGACTTTGATTGTTGGAAGGGGAGAATCCGGCTCAAATTTGTCCCAATTATCTTGTAGTGTGTGCCTTGCTTCAGTGTTCGACAGTTTCCATCATTCTCTTTCAGTTTTCACCCACTATTCTTGTTCACTGATGAAATCTTTCCATGCTTTGTGCAGTCATAATCATAAAGACGGTTGTTTTTAAAATACAAAACAAGTGGGCTGTTAAGGTTACAGACACTCCTGCTAAATGGGCTCCCGTGATTTGTGGACAGACAGTCACCCAGTACACAGACTGCTTGTACTAACCACTGCTGAACACAACTTATGATACGGTCATGTACAAACTAGAGAATACAGACAACAACAACAACAAAAAATGTATATTGCAATATTTGTTTTTCCACTGTAACCTACAAAAATGACATTAACTCCTTTAATAATGGGTGTTCACATAATTTTTTCAAATACACATATAAGGAAGAAGAAAACATAAAAGAAGAAGAAAATTATTACAAAGTAAACTTTCTTCAGAAGAAGAGCTAAGACACCTGGGGCAGGTTTTGGTCCAATTCTACCATGCTGAACTGGTGCGTGAGAAGTTTGAAAATCACACACATTTTGTGAAGGTGTAGCTACTAATTCTCTGTTTCTGCATCTAGTTGTGGAGTTTCTCCCCTCCTGGAGATGGACGATGCTCAACCACAACTTCTATGACAAAGTAACCCTTCTCTAAGCAATAGAAGAGGCCTACAGAGATACTGAGGCACATGAGTGCCAGGTTAGGATTCAACATTCACACCTTTCCTTCCTTGAATTCATAGCTTATGTGATGATGTGGATGGTATTCTCTGGCCATAGAGAATTGAGATGCTCTATGAATATGTACATTTACAAAAAATTTAAAGAAAACAAAAAGATCTTTATTATGGAACTTTATGATAAACATGATTTTATACTAGTATGTCTATAGCTGAATTTGTGATCAACAGAGAAAACTGAAAAACTTTGAGAAACTTACACACATAATAAAACGGTAAAAGATTGATTCTCACAAAAATAAAAAAGTTATCATCTGAAATGGTGTAAACGCACAGCCAGAGCAAACATCAAAACCATGACTCCACTGAGATGTTTTCAAGTAAACACTTAGATGGTTTTGAGGTCACATTTTATTTTTAAAGGTTTCATTTTCAATTCCGTATAAAGACGTGGGAGTCATACAAACCCTTCTCCACCTCCAATTACTCTCTGTTGCAACACAAACCCGAATCTGAAGAGTCATGGAGCGCATAAACAGAGCAGATGTTTCATAAACAAATATGAGATATTTATGCAGCAAAGCAGACAGTAGAACATACAGCATTGACAAACGTCGGATTCCTCCACGCTGCGGTCAATTAAATATGAATGATTTTAATCAACTAAGCCACACATTCATGTCAAGGTAACATTTGTTTTGTTGCTTCAAGACCCTGGCAATATTGTATATTTTATATATTTTATAGAAATGTAACATAATTGATGACACATACAAGGTCATAGCAAAGAGAAAATCGAATTTTTCTCTGTTTTGAACTTGTAAGATATTTCCCAAAGGAGACTGGGTAATGTGCCTGGATGTAAATGCCAATTACAAGTCTAATTATCATTCCCTTCAGTCCAATAAATCGTAGAAGTAAAAAAAAAAAAGTCCTGCATGCCACCGGATGACTGATATGTAGTTACATTAAAAAGGCGGCATTTCTCAAAGTGACTCAATCACACGCTAGGAATACAAAATGTGTTTCTAAAGTACACATGCAGGCGCATGGTAATATTTCATCCTCTGCCACCCAATCATGACCAATAATACAAACACAAATATCTCTGATTTCATAGCATTCCCCCTTCCTGAAATCCCACGCAGCGTCTAATTTATGTCAGCAAGCCCGCTATTCCATCTAATCCAATAATAACGACAACCTGGCTTTTCCGCACCCCTGTTTGATGTGGAATTTCACGGGACATATTTCACAATCCATCCCCAGAGACACTTTAACCACTCTGGGGTGTAATGCAGACCCTGCATTTACATAATGAAGTCCTCTGTTTATTATAAACTTGAGCATTCGGTTCACGGAAGACCATTAAACAAGCACAAAACAGGAAAGAACAGGAAAGTTGCCGTGCCGGATAGCGTATTAAAATGCAAATGTGACTTAATCTTGATCCGTGGCTCTCCATGGGCCAGCGTAACATGAGCCAAACAGGTAATGCATCCTCCAGCTTTGGCCTCCCTCCACAATGCTGCAGAGTACAATGTAGAGACGGCGCGTGAGATGGAGATGATATCTCTTTTATTGTGCAGTTGGCTGGGGCTTTTGTGTGTTCTAGGGGTGTTACGGGAATTGTGAATGTTAGAAAGGGGCAGAGGAGGAGAGTAAACACATATCACTCGAGATTACATGTTGTTAGTCATTTTGGCATTTGTTAGAGGATAAAAGCTAATCATAAACACGGACAAAATGAGCCTTGTTTGATATGGGAGTGAATTTGTGGCTGCGTTCCCTACTTTTTTGCTTTCATGTGCGTAATAAAAAGGTTTCGAAATTACTTTAATTACCGTTTCTAGCAAATCGGTAGTAAAGACCTTGTTTAATCAAGTCTTGTATTCGAACTTCCAACTAACAAGCTAACCTAACTTTTACGCATACTCATTAAAGGAAACTCATTACAGAAAACAAAATGCTACATAATGCGACTGCATTTCTTTTCAATAGTTTATTCTTAAGCGTCTCAACTTAAGCAAGCACAATTAGTCAGGAGAGCTCCATTTCCCAACCCCTTCAACCTTGGTTTCAACATGAAAACAAAAGGGCCGAGATGAATGTGGAATTAACGCTGACAGCTGCTGACTCAGGTTGTTATAAATGGATGCAAAAGTAAACTTCGAAATGGCAATTACATTACAGCCCTCAGGAGAACCCTCTCTATTCTCCTCGATTTGTTGCCGGCTGGGCAAGCAGCCATATCTGTTGTTTGGCTGTGGAGAAGGAGATACGTGTAGTCAACATGGCAACAGAACACTTTGGTCTTCCATATGCAGAGAAAACAGGGGACGGGAACAAAAGCTAAACTGAAACAATTGTCTTGTGGCTGTTGTGATGTCAGCTTGTTAATATCAAAAGCATATTTTATTCATTTCATTGCTGAACTAGTGAAATCACAAAGCAAAATGCTAACAAATGTGACATACATCCACTAATACAGTGCATAAAAGTAATAATCAAATAAATGATATTAAAACATTGGATTACAATCAAAGTGAAAACAATGAATCATTCTTAAAGGGACAGTTCACTCAAAAATATAATTTCTGTCATTACTGAGATATTTTGAAAAATGTGGTAACCAAGCCGTTTTGGTTACTATCGACTTCCTATGGAGAAAAAAAAAACACATTCAAGACATTCAGAATACCTTTTATGTTCCACAGAAGAAAGTCATACATGATTGGAAAGACATGAATGGCGAGTAAATGTCAGAATTTTCATTTTTTGGTGAACTATCCCTTTAACATTTATTTTTTGACGAAAAAAAAAAAAAAGTCCCAGACGAATAGCAGATGTGGGAATCAAATTTTCTAATAAATTTTCAATCAGATCAAATGAGTTCATTTTAGCAATCAAATTGGTCAGCAATTATGATTGCTGCCTCCATCAAACTGAATCACTGTGTAACGAGAACTAGTTTCTATATATACATACACACACTACAATATCATATAATATTACTCTAACCATAATGTTTCAGTTTTTACTTATAAATGAGCAAATACTCCAGACATGATATTCAGATAAATACATCACATGGATTATTTATGTATTAGTAAAAATCATGTACATTTTTTGGTGCACAGTCTAATTAATATTCATGATCTAAGCCATTACTATATTGACGTCACCACCAGCACATTCGTCCCAACGGCCCCGACTAACAAAGTAATGCTCATGTGAATAATTAAGCATCCAACTCCACACGGGATATGCAAACGATCCAGAGCAGAGCCGTGTTGGTATATACTTCTAATTCTCATATACACAGTGCCTGAAATCATGCTAGTGGGTGTTCAGTGTCTGAGGCTGAGAGAAAGTTTGCTGTATACCTGCGGGTAGAACTGACACAGGATGATGAGCTGTTGTTCTTATCTCCCTGAAAGAGCCATACCTCAGGAAACCCTTTATCCCTGTCCTCTATATTTTATGAGCTGAGATCATCACATGCAATGAGAGTTTCTCATTTCCTGTGAGGAGGTAAAGTTAAACTTGTAATAATGAAAGCCAAATTGTGCTGACCAACCCCAGCTGCAGTTCTTGTCCATTATTAGAGCCAAGACTGAGACGAGCCTTTGGAAAATAACAGTCTGGTGCTGGGGACAATATGGGTATAGCATGCATAATCAAATCACTTCATTTTGCAATAAACTGAGATTTTTTTTAGCAACACAGTATGTATGCTGCAATGTTATGCCATATATTACACAACTAAATGCATAACTCTCCCAGTGGACCACTTTGCTCTGTCACTATCTGGAAGTCATCATACAGCACATTAAAGCATTAAAATATGCTGTCAAACAGAAGTCTTGAATTCTGGGGGAAGCTGTAGACCGAGTGAGATGCTATCACTGGTTTAATGGAGCAAATTATTTCTGCTCCACAGTATTTACTGCAAAAACATTTTCTTAAAAAGTATTTTTGTCTTGTTTTGGTGTATAATTACCAAAGCATCCTTAAAACAAGAAACATGAGATATTTTTCGTAACCCATTGGCAAATTGTTTTATTTGTCTTAAACATAAATCTACAAAATTTAATGAGGTTTAGTAAGACAAAAAATGAAAGAAAAATGCCAATGGGGGTAAGGAAAACAAATATAATTTAAGATATATTATTTGAGAAAAAAAGCCTTATTATCTTTCACACTTTTCCCTAATCTTGTTTAAATTATGTTTAGGTATTTTACTGAAAATAAAACACAAATTAATAACATAAATATACTTAACAGGTTGAAGCCATTCAAATTTTGCCATTTAAACAATCTGTATCTCTATTTTCATATAAAGATGATTATGCAATCTAGATGATTGTAAAAGATACAATTTTTTTCCATTTGTTCCATCCTATCCCAAATTATCCAAAGCAACAGTACATTTGTTATGGGAGCAATTACACTGGAGTTTAAACGCATTACTCAATGTGATGCTCTTTACTGGCATCAATGGTTCCATTAAGAACCTTTAACATCCACAAACCCTTTCCACTGAACAAAAGACTTTTTAGTGTTTTATAGTGGAAAAATGTTCAGTAGATGTTCTTCACACAAAGAAAAAAATGGTTCTTTGGGGAACCCAATAATGATTCTTTTATGGCATCGCTGCAAAAACCACTTTTGGAACCTCTATTTTTAAGATTATGTATCACCTGTTACAAGAAAATACAACAATATACAAAATCTTGTCTGAGAAATAGCCTAGTAACTAAGATTTACATTTCATGGGCGCTTTTATTTAAAGCGACTTACAATGCATTCATACATAGTATGCATCAGTTCATGTAATCCTTGGGAATCAAACCTATGACCTTGGTGTTGCTTCAAAACACTAGGTTACACCTGCATAAATTTCCATCATATTTCAAAGATAGTTTTGCTAGTTACACTAATTAAGCAGCCTGTTGGGGACAAACCATCACACCACCATTTAATTCACAAAATGAAGAAACGAATGCTAATATTTTTGTGTGCTTGTCTCTTGACTATAAGTAGCATCAGAGCAACGTTCCCTGACCTTGAGTTGAGCTCCTCACAAGCTTGTTTGCAGCAGTGACCGTTTCCTCTAAGATCCTCTCCCTCTCTTCTATATTAATTTCATCTCTCTCTCTTTCCATCTTTTACTTCTCTTCGTTCACTATCACTTTCTGAGCAGAGCAGCTCAGCTTCGGCATAAGCTCATTGAAGTGAAAGTCACAGCGCCAAACAAAGAGACAAAGTAGTCAGCGCTGCCAAGCCATGCACCCACACACTGAACAATGGCCTCAATGCTCACTTCCCCCAGCATGAGCCCTGTAATGCTAAGAATTTCACGAACATTGATTGTGTAGTGGGCAGACACAAAGCGGTGCCATCGGTAAGTAGGTGTTACTTATGTCGATCATATTGTTTCATCTCTGTAGGATGAGACAAGAGGTAACAGGTGGAGGAAAAGGTCTTAGGTTTGGCGCTTTTGGCCTCTGATGATGCTATATGCAATACAATACTTGCAAAGCTTGCTTTGTAAATGCGGTTTCCTTTTACAGTCAGAAGATCCAAGCCAGAGCAGAGATGGAGCGAGGGCAGTAGGTCGTAATATGGATCATTTGAGAGGAAAATGGGAAATGACCATGTCTTATGATCAGACAGAAGCTGTCTTACCTCTCTCTCACTTTCTTTCTCAAGCTTGCTGCTTGTTTCTGTTGTATATTCTTTTTTCCTGAGGTTTACAGAACATAACCAGACATTAACAATCTTCCATTGGCAAAATATCAGAATGAATTTGGAAAAAAGGTAACATAGTACCTTGCTTCATAGGAAATTGTACAAACCTCTGGCTACATTTTCTTGCACACTTGCAGCAACAGAGCTTCATGCAATGGGCCACTTTGTCTTGTTTTAATGATAATAGCTTATTTTACGACCACCATCAATTTCCCTCCTGAATTCCAAACGTTCCTTAGCCTTATCTGAAAAACATCTGCTGTTTTCACCCAGCGGCAGTATATGTAACTTTCAGCAGGGGGAGCAAGAGAGCCAGAAATCAAGTTTAAGTGGTCCATCTTTTCTGTCTGACCACTAAAGCACATGCAGAGGTTTCAGCCCTGCTATTCCCTGGGGCTTTAGTGAAAGACCTATCCACTCCGCTGGAGCATTTTGGTGCTGTTTTGCAGCTAATGCCCTTTTAAAGGCCACAGTCTAGTGACACAGATGAATCTTATAGCGAGTTAAAACAATGAAGCAGGGGCGAGGTCTGTTTCAGTGCACTCTGTAAGTAAAATATGTTTTTAGAAACGCTCAGTGTTTTTCTAGATAACTGTACAGGTGGAGTGGAGATTTCAACATAAAAGACTACAGTAGAATACACACAGTACTGAACAACACACTACTTGCCAAGCACAGCGCATTCTCTAAAGACTATATTTAAGACTGCTGTGGAACCACATGTACACACAGAAAACTAAAAGTTCCAAAGGGGGATTTTTGAATAGAAGAACCATTTTGGGTTCCACAAAGAATTTTTCAGTGAACGTGTCATGAACGTGTTTATAATCTAAAGAACCTTTTGTGCATCGGAAAGGTTCCAGGGATGATGAAGGTTCTTCATAGAGCTATAAACAGCAATAAAGAACCATCATTGCCATCACAATTTTCCTGCAGCCTAAGACCCTAAGAACAGCAGGTTGTTACCAAGCTTTTCAGTGGATGATTGTTGCACAAATATACATTTAAAAACAGAACAGTCAATACTATTATTCATATATAGCAAACATACGCCCTAAAAATGTGCTCTCAATCAAATCAGGAAACTATGAACAAATAAACAACGAGCAGCCCAAGCACCTTCATTGACTAGAAACAACACTTTATCAGACCTACTAAAAGCGAAACTGATGAAAAGCATCTCCTTTGAACCACTGACTATAATATATGGTCAAATATAATACTGTACCTGGTCAAAGCCATCTCAATGGCAGTTGCTCATGTGCCATAGAACTCCCTGAAAGCAAAACAATATATTCTCATAATCATTCAGTTCTGCTTCTGAGCCAATCATCTGAGCCAAAAATGCCATGTGTAAAATATGCCTCAAGAGTCATTAATTACGACATAATGACACACGGCCGATGACATCACAAGAAAGCACACAGACTTAAACGTCTCACTAGCAACAATACTAAGCTGTAAATGTCAAAAACAGCGAAAAGACTATTTCACTATTTTAAGATTCCCACAAAAGTCACTGGCACAACTTCTACTGTTCTATAATGAAATGTGATTTATTTTTTGCTTACTGTACAAAAATGTACATTTCTTCAGAATAGATGGTTTATTTGCAGAAATTTTGCTTGCAGAGTATGTAGTTACGGATTCTATCAGCATGGGCTAACAGGGTCAAAATTTTGGTCGGCTCATGCATGAGCAAAAGCACAAGTGTTGAGCAGTCCACAGTATGCGTTGCTACGTGATCTGACTTAATGAACAGATAAAGCATTATGTTAATTTTCATTTTGATTTATGTTTGATAAGTTCAGTTGTTTATGTTCAGCGAAAGAGAAAGTTTTGTTCTACTTTACATCACAGCTAGAATACGTTAGTGGATTTCATATGTCATTAAAAGCCAACGTCCCCCTTCAAATCTACGTCTGTGTCTTGAGCGATTCTCAAAAAAAGACACTGTCTCTTACTGCAGGAAGAATCTTAGAGAAAGAAAGCCCATGAGAGTGAACGGATTAAGAACCTTACTTGCCTTGACAGCCGGGGAAAAATACACATTTCACACTTAGGTTGGCGTCTGATATCCCTTTACCTCACCATGAATGTCAAAAGAAATGTTTTTATTACTAATGCTCCCTTTAATATCAGTTATATTTGCACCAAATGCAAGACAGTCTCTCAGCTTGCATTGAGATTACTTACTGCTCTATTATAAATGCAGGAATGTAATTTGCACCTGCTCTCAATATATCAGATCTCAAAGTCTGTTAGCACATACAGATATGGCTGTGAATAAGTCATACGTAAATATATTATAGTTTACAAAGCTTCAGAAGATGTTGTTGAGAGTTGTTTGAACAGTGAAACTAAACTGTAACAGGAATGAGTTTGGGGCTTGATCTCGTCTTGTTCTGGTAAATTGGTCCCTGGTTGAAATGATGTTGTTGAATGATCAGGTGCTGTTGAATAAATTAATTGAAGTTGTTTTGACAACAACACACTTAGCCTAATATTCTCACTGACACGCAATAAGGTTTCATTTGATTACATTATGCACCATTACTTTGATGTGAACTTTTGTACCACTTTTAGTCAAGGTCACTGAAGTTTATAGTAAACAGAGCTGACCACGAATGAGTAATTTATTACGCAGTGACCTATTAAATATGATTCTTCATAATTCATAAAGAAGAACTTCTCAATTAGGTATACTACCGTTCATGTTTAGGCTCTAAGAATTTTTATGTGTATTTGAAAGAGGTCTTTTATGCACATAAAGGCTGTATTTATTTGATTAAAAATACAACAAAACTAATATTGTGAATTATGATTACAAAACAACCCCAAAAACTTTTATATTATAATATATTGTAATATGTAATTTATTCCCATGATGGCAAAGTTGAATTTTCAGCATTATTCCAGTCTTAAATGTCACATGATCCTTCAGAAATCATTCTAATATGCTGATTTGGTGCTCAAGAAACATTTCTTACTGTTATCAATGCTGAAAACAGCTGTGCTGTGTAATATTTTTGTGGAAATTGTGGTATTTTTTTAAAATAGAAAAGTTCAAAAGATTTGAAATTGATATTTTCGTAATAATGTAAAAGTGTTTACTATAATTTTTGATAAATTTAATGCATCCTTTCTGAACAAAATAATTCATTTCTTAAAAAAAAGAAAAAAGAAAAATCTTACTGACCTTAATTTTTTGACCAATAATTGTAACGGGGCTGACAAGACGTGAGACATGCGGATCCATGTGCAGGCTTTATTAAGCAGAGAGGTCAGAAACACAGGCAGGGTCGAACAAGGGCAAACAGGAATATGGCGGGCAAGACACAAGAATAATCCTAGGGCTAGCGAAGGTCAACGAACGGCGAACAGAGTCAAAAGGGGCAAGACTAAAGGGGTAAATCCAGGAAAACAGGCGAAGATCAGAAACCGAGAAAACAGGCAAGACTAGGCTAGGCTAGGCTAGGAGGTTAACGAGGGCTCTGTAGTGTAGCTATCAACTGATAAGTGCTAAACAACACTCGGTGCCGGGAAGGGATCAGAGTGAGTGTTAAATAGTGAGTGAGTGATATGAAACAGCTGTGTGCAGTCAGTGCTGTGTGCAATTAGTGAAACAGCTGTGTGCAATCAGTGCTGTGCGCAATCAGTGCAATGAATGATGGGATATGTAGTCCGGGATGATATGCAACAGTGTGTAGTGCGAGAGTCAATGAAAATGGAAAGGGTGACCTCTGATGGCTAGCAGACGGAAGTTCATGGACCGGATTCGTGACAATAATATACATATCTGTACCCATCTTGAAAGCTAGTGTATGTATCTCACTTCATGCATTTAGGATAATATAGCAATTATTAAAAATACTTACTCACTGTTTCTCAAAAAAACTTTATTTCTTCTTTTAAACTTCATCTCCCAATTAATCACAATTGTTTTTTTTACTTTGAGGTGCAAATGGGCTTCTATATGTACCTTCTCTAAACATCTATGGGCGTGACCACATGGTCACATGGTTGTCCACTGAGTCTCATACACGCAGTTGCCCATAACACTACACGCAGTTGCCCATAACACTACTCGTACTGTACACCTTCAAAAGACAATCACTGCAACCGCCTCAAAGGATGCGTAAGCAGGTGAGATACTGGAGGGCTTCGCAAGTCCCTTCCTGCACCCTGCCATGTGTGTTAAATATTTTCGCAAGTTCCAAACTCTCGCCTGCATTTTCTCAGAGGAGTAGAGAATGAGAAAGATAGCTATCATTAACGAGCATGTTTCATTAAAGGGAGGCTAATGGGTACTCTTTGAAGCTTCGCCAATGGCTCTCTCGTCAGAGATCACTGCACTACACTGATTGCTACAGCCGCTTCAGCATCACTTACGTCACATTAACACACCAGCATGTGCTGCCTCCTCTGAACAGGGCCTGATAGTGGTGCGTCAAATTAATGAAGTAGAGAAGATCTGCTCTCTTTTCTGTAGACTTGAAAAGCTCATTTAGTCCTTTATGACTTGGATGTGTTCCTCTGTATCTCTGGCTCGTGTTCAAGGGGAGGGGGTTAATTTTTGCTTTACAGGACTGCCGCTGATAGCTAAAAGCCAGCTGTTACCTGTTTGTTAATCTCTTACACTGCTGTCGAATTACTTAACATAAGTTATCTCAAAGCTGAACTATGCTTGCAAAACTGAATTGCAAATCACACCGATTCAGTTGAGCATCTGACACACATGGAGTCTTTTTCAAGTAGTTCTGTTGTTCCATCTTTAGCTTCTCCAACAAACACTGATATTCAGATGGTGTCACAGCAAGAAGTGCTTAGTGTAAACAATTTGCACTCAATAACACCCACCAAGAGTAAAATTAGTTACCTGGGACTGGGGAGGCAATCTCAGATGGTTTACTCATGCAGAAAACCTACTGAGCTGCAGGCAGCATGCACTGTTCCTTTCTTCGAAGAAGCATCTTTGGCTAGGGAGGATGTCTCTCACGTATCCCTCTTATATCCCTGTAAATAATCTTGTCATGCTGACTAGCATAAACCTCCTGAATTTACTCCACATCCCCAAATACAAGATAGCTGTGACTACAGGAAAAGATACATTATGTAATCAGAATATGAAATCAAAGGATATGAAGTCATTTTGTCCAGACAGGCTGAATTAACTTGTCTGATTGGTAGCAAACAAAATGGACTGCTAAAAAGACCATCTTAGACCAGCATTTTTTATGGTATATGTTGGCTGGTGAGGTAGTGATGGTCTGGAGCAGCACACAGAAAAGAACTGGGAATTCCTGAATTTGAATAAAATTTGACGTCGAATGGAAATTAGAATTTGAATGTAATAAATGATAAAAATAAAATTTAAAATCACAACTCATTTGAAACTATTTTGAATGTTAGCTTATCAAAACTTTTCTAGGCCTTGAGGCCTTTTCACACCAACAGTGATAACTATAACAACAAAGTTTTAAGAATCATTCCAATTCTATGAAAATAGGGAAATCCACACCACAACTGTAACAATAATGCAACAGAGTTACAGTATCGTTGGAGTCACTTTCAGAATTTTTTTGTTTTTCCAGTGGACAAACTCTAAAAAAACACTGACAGCCAAAGCCTATGTTGCTTTTGAGAGCTCAAACACTTAAAGCGTCAGATGACATAACTGCAGTACACGGTTTTAACAATCAGAACGTTATCATGAGTTGGTGTGGACGCTAATATAGCTATCATTATATTATCTTTATAGTGATGGTTCTTGGTGTGAATGGGTCTTTACAAGCGAGATAGATAGATAGATGTCAATTCAAATTTCTATTTTACACTTACTAATTTAAGGGAGCCTACTGACGCTGCTGTTCATCCAGTGTGGTATGGTGGTGCTGACTTTTCAGGAAAGTACTGCTATTTAAGTCAAACCCTTGGGGAAACCAACATCCAAAACACAATGTTACCAGCTACATGCATGCTGATCTTCTCAGCAGGTTTAAACCGTATCACTAAAGAGTTCAGAAAAGTTCACACTTCACAGGACCATTTAAAGTAAAATAGCTCTAAAGTACTTGACTGCATGAATCACTGTAGTAATCACACAGCTCCAGAGCCGAAGAATAATGTCCATTATGAATTGATTTCCTTAATGACGAGTCAATAGTCCAACTAAATGTACAGTTTTAGAGAGCTTAGCGAAGCCTCAAAGAAGTGAGGCATCAAATCTGTTGAACGCTCAAAAAGCACTCTCCTAAATGATCCAAACAGTCATCAGTCAATCAGTCATCAATGGGAATCATGCACCCATTGAATCTAAGTGCTGCTGCTAGTCGTTATTCATATGGGGATTGAGACAGTGAGTCAGTAGTATCCATCATTATCTTTTCAAAAAGGAAAAAGCATTTGGCAGGGAGGTAGTAGAACCGACAAGATGACTGCACTCAAAACCCCCTTTTAAATTGTCAGTTTGGAATCGAGTATCCCAAAGCTGTAAAATCTCCATTACGGCCAATTCTGTGTTATATATCAAAGTTCGGATCAAAGGTAGTACAGTTATTTTTAACCTGCCGTTTCCACATGAATAAATACAATTATACCTCAAATATATATGTATGTTAATGTCCTTTCTTTGCACTGTAAGGTTGAAATGTTCTGCAAATTGAGAGGAAAACTTCTCAGAGAAACTTTAATGGATTGCTAGGTAGAATAATGACAACTCTGAAAATGTAAAACAGCAGCCACTCAACCAGTCTCTGTTCCACCAAAAAGTCATTAAATTCTAACTTAATATCTACTTAAGCCCATCACAAAAGTCAAGCAAACCTCAAAGTAAAGGCTTGCTCACAAACACAATGCATTTGCATGGTCTGATCAGCCAAGTCTCTTTCAGATTTAGATTCATAGAGCTATGTAAATGCCAAGATCTAGAACCTGAAGTGGGAACCACTGAAGTGGGTCCCTGATAAATTGCGCCAATATGGCTTGTGTTAAGACTCGTGGCCTTATTACTAAGGTTTAAGCCGTGCTAAAATGAGACCAAGTGAGGGATTAATAACTACAACTATATAAAGAGACTTCAGGCTCATTCATCTCCGTCGGAAATCCAAGCATCATGCTGATGTTGACAAATGTCTGTTCTTGTGCGTGGGTAGTGTAAGTAATTATATACAAATGAACTTGTCAGAGACTGCGGGGGAGACTATCGCCAGCGCTTGTTCCCTCCCCACTTGGCTTCTCTCCTGTGAAATTCCCACACAGCCTCTTCTGGAGACAAATGAGCTTGCGCATGCTAATACAAAGATACATGTATTCATATATTTCCATTCTAAAGCAGCCTGTCTCCCGCACGTGTGCCTTATCACGCGAGGCGTGTTACACGCACGCCGGTGAGAGAGCAATGCATGTTTACTGTAAATATAAACATGAGTGCAGATGAGAAAGTGTCGGATTGTGGGAAACATTTTTCACTCTTACCAATAAGCTGCAGACTGCCAAGGGATGGGAAGGGATTGCTGAAATGGAAAATGCATGCAAGCCAGCATTAAAGACAAATGTTGTTGGGGTTTTATGTATTCGCTGACTTCATCTATATTGAGATGTCACTGTTTTGCATAGTGAGTTCATATGCATAAAGACCAAATAGTGAAAACATAATGTATATTATAATTTACTATAAGGAACATAAACATGGGTTATACCTATATCTATGTAATCATGACTGAAAACCAAACACTCATAAATGTAAAGTATTGTACTCCGACATTGTATAGTTTTTTTGAATGATTCAATAAGGGTCTTTAAATCCGAAACAGGGATTTAATTTGTTACAATGTTGCATTTTCTTCTTTGTTCGGTTCGCTTTCATAAGGCAACATTGCAAAGCATAGCAAACTGTGTTTATACAAGTCACATGTGAGTAAAGCTGTCCTCTAATTGGTCAGAGTTCAACTGTTTATGTTCTTCTGCGTCATATATCAAGATGGATTGACAAGTTCGCTCCGTGGGCTTATTGTGGCTTTATAGCTCTCCTGGTAAACGCAAACACTTACAAATGTAGCCTTCATTCCCGCTCTAATATATATATATATA
>NW_015548184.1:2700987-2708027 GCF_001515605.1 Sinocyclocheilus anshuiensis
ATATAATATATATATATAGTTTTATTTTAGACCTGCCTTATTTTGTTTTCACTTTATATGAATTAGCAAGTAGCAAGATTCCAAAAGTATTATGAACATGAATCAGACTTCACACAGAATCCTGCAGATTTAATAAGTAGAAACGCTATGATTATGGTAAGTTCTACACATCCTCTGCCGGTAACACTTTAGAATACTGTTCCATCATTAATGAATAATTACACAAGAACACATGAGTAATGCAATATTAGTACTCTAGTAACTACTAGTATCTAACAAGAGACTCTGATTAATGAATTATTAAGTAATAGTGCTTAGTCGAATGTGGTAGTTTACTATTAGCTAATCAATAACGATTATTTTTTCATACCTCCCCAAGAACTACTAAGAACTACTACAGGTTCATGATTAATATGAATAATACATAATAACTGGTGGTGGTTGAGGAGATTCCCCCACTTTCATGTTAAGCGCTTTGAGTACCCAGAAAAGCGCTATATAAATGTAACTAATTATTATTATTATTATTATTATTATAATCTATAATTAATTCTAAAGTGACGGTCATGGTAACCCACTAGTAATGACTCAAGTATTACCAAATTCTTCAGAGGGAATTACTACTTATTTGGATCAGTAGTCTAAAGTTAAGATCATGATAACTCCCTAGTAATGACTGAAATCATTGTAAGCTTTTGAGAGTCTTGTAAAGTATTGAATAGTAATTATTCAGTTGTTACTACATCCTTCTAAAGGAATTAAAACATTTTTGGATCAGTATTCTAAAGTGAAGATTGTGATAACTCCCTAGTAATTACTGAAGTCATTGTAAACTTTTGAGGTTTTTGTAAGGTCCTGTTTAGTAATTCATTTTGCTAGATTAACACTTAAATAATTACTAGTGGGTTACCTGTGATCTTCACTTTAGAATAGTGATCCAAATAATTAGTAATTTCTTCAGAAGAATGTAGAAACACTTTTGAGTCATTACTATCCAAAACCTTACATATATCTTAAAAGCTTACAATGACATCAGTCAATATTAGGAAGTTATGATGATTTTCACTTTAGAATACTGATCCAAGTAATTAGTAGCTCCTTTAGAAGGATTTGGTAATACTTTTTTGGAGTCATTACTAGTGGGTTACCATGATCTTCATTTTAGAATTAATTATACATTATGCATAATTCACATTAATTATGAACCTGTATACAGTAGTCCTTAGGAGTTCTCTAGGATATATGAAAAAAAATAGTAGTTATTGATTTGCTAATAGTGAACTACCAGTTTCAACTGAGCGCTATTACTTACTAAATCGTTAATCAGAGTTTCTTGTTAGTTAATAGTACTACAATGTTAATAGTGCATTAGTCATTTGTTCCTGTGTAGTTATTCGTTAACGACGGAACAGTATTCTAAAGTGTTACCCCTCTGTCTCATCCACGTGTGTTTATTAAGTATTTTGGCTAATTTGCTTTCAGATTGTCCGTCTGGTTAGGACACCTTATTATGTGGCTTTAGTAAGGAACAAGAGTGTTGTCCTCTCAGCTCCATTTAACACAGTTTACTACCCTATAATTCGTTCCACGAATCCAGTATTTCCCCCCAAAGTTAGAGCATAAAATGTAAAGAGTCTGTAGATCCCATCTGAGCCAATAGCTAAGCTTGTGTTCCACTTATGTATGGAACAAAAAAGATTCAGAAAGATTTCAGAACACCTTTACTTTCAGCAACATACATATGAGCTATACTTACGCCTATGTTTTGTCAGTCATATATAGAACAAAGAGAGATTCAGAAAGATTTTGGCACACACAGCGAATCATAAATTCAGATATGCACTATCCATCATATTTTTGGGCAGTGACTGGAGGCATTTCGAATGAAGTAGCACAAACAATGCTTGTTATTTGTTCCCTTTTAGACAGCTGGGTCTTTGATGAGCCTGGCCACAGCGAGACCACTAATGATGTGTTAACTGTCAAAAAATCCAACATCAGACTGTCACCACAAGAATGCGCAGATAAACATCCACAAATGTGCACATCTCAGAGACGTAGATGCAAACAATGCATCACATTTAAAAATGAAAGAAATAAAGCAGGTTTATAAAGTCATATCTATTATCTGAGTCATATGAAAACACAAGCTTTCTACTGGCAAACATATTTGAGCACTCAAATCTCAATCACTTTGCTGTTCACATATGTTCTTTCACTTTTATCAATCAAGTTTTGTTTAGAGAAAAGAGACATTCATTACTTTTCTTCTTTTCTGAACATAGTTACATCTACAGTAAACATTGCACATTCTTTGGAAAAGCAAACATATTCATGGCACCTGGCACTGATGTCAGAATCCCATCATCACCCCCGGGGCTACGAAGACACCTCACTTTGATCCTGTTAGTTTGGGCTGGGATGCTACATTCGACCATCGCTCTGTCAACAAACATCTGTTAAAAACGAGCAGCCAGCATTTCTTAACAATAACAGATTTTGTGCCCTGGTCCCCTCATGTGCTCCTGGATCGATGCCCGTGCCCTGTGGTTCCATGCCAATCACAGTCACCATGTGTTTCTGTCTTTACTTCTCATGCTAAACACGCCATTAATATCACTTTGTGTCACTTCATTAAAACATCCCATTACTTTCCATCATGGCTGACGTCCACTAATGCTTCTCTGGCTCTCAGGGTGAGATTAAAGCCTTAATGTTCATTCCCTACTCTCATTAGGACGCAGGCTTAGATAGCCTCCTCATCGCTACCTGTCACGCTCGGAGACTCTTCTGCTGCGCAGATGAAGATTGAGGAATGCTTTGGGGAGTTTTGTTGTTGTGCTTTCTAAAATGGCTGCTACCTCAAACTGAATTCCCAGTTTCCATTCTGAGCAAGATCTAATATCACTTGATTAGCCATTTCACTTGGCTCCATTTTTTACATTGCTATTTTGTTGCTGGACCCTTTGATAGTTCTCATGGGGTATATCAAGCCTCATTAAGGCAACTGCTTCTGTATACGGTGCTTTTAATGGCATGCTAGATCTGAAAACTGATTTTTATTTGTTGAGACTTGCGTGGGATTTAACTGATTAATAAAGCAGTCTCCAGTAATAATACTCACAACTTCTTTTTTAGTGTTGTTCTTGACTTTAAGTTGTTAGGCTGGCAGAGTTTCAGGATTTCTAGGTTGGTAGAATTTGAATAATTTGCATAATCCATTGAATTTCTTGATCCTGATACCTTAAATACGACAGACTGATCTGACAGAGCTAGAAATTGTCTTAGAATAAAGTAATGAATGATGCCATAGTAGCAACTTTCTTAAAATAATGTGCTAAAATGTAAATGCATATTTCAGTGCAAATAAAATTAGGCTAATTAAATTAAAGGAATAGTTATATAATACTCATGTAATTTCAAACCCAATATGGTTTTCTTTTTCCATGGAATACAAAAGGAGAAACATGCTCAATGATAATCAATTATCCAGAGTTCACTGAATTAGGAGATTATAGCTGGGTTTCCATCCAAAGTTGCGAATTTAACTTATGCGCAAAATTGGAATATCGCATAAAACATTTGCAAATAAGCACTGTTCCCTTTCTGTTGTTCACTCCGACGTTGTGTCGAGTGTACGACACTAGGGGTCGCTCTTGGGATATCAAACCCCTCTGACATCTTTGAGAAAAGGCCAACGAATTTGAATAGCTGGCCACGCCCCGGTCATCCGGGTATAAATATGCCAGCGTAGCATCTGCTCACTCTTTCTGTCTTTCGGAGCCGAATGCAGCATCTCTCACGGATAAGTTGCGATCATTCACCTCTCGATTTCTCGTCGTTGGATCTAAGGCACAGTCAGCGGTCTCTCTCTACTCATACACAGATAAGTGCTGTGAGAGTAGCCCTGGGTTCTTCAACGGCGAACTCTAGAAGAGCAAATTTCCTCTAAAAGAGTACAATTTCTCTGAAAGAGCTACATGGGTGGAATTGTGTGTTTCATCATACCTTTCCGTCCGTGTGTTTCTGGTTGCGGTTGGCACATCTCGCACATCCCTCCGGGTATGAGGCCATAGCGATAGCGGAAGAGCATGGGGAGGAGGGATTAGTTTCACTGGGGCAATCCCCGCCAGCTTCCCATTCTTCCCTTGCTTCATGCTAACCGGTCGAGTTTCTGGATGAGTTTGAGAGCCTGTCCCTGGGCGGGCTCAATCCCTCATTCGGGGCTCACGAGCAGAACGAGCTGTCGATCTCAGCATCGGAGGGCGGGCTTGAGCCATCGGAACCAGATGACTCGACTGAGCAAGCACCTTATGGCACTGAGCCTCAGTCTGAGGCTGACGCTGAGATGGCAGCCGTGCTTGCCCGGGCAGCCAAGAGCATCGGGCTGGAGTGGTCTCCCCCACCCTGCCCCGAGCGCTTGCGGCTGGATGATTGGTTTCCTGGTGCTGAGTGCAACACCAAGGAATATGGGGCCCCGGTGCCTTTCTTCCCGGAAGTTCACGAGGAGCTGACGAAATCATGGAAGGCCCCTTTTTCAGCCAGAACACGGTAAACCGGCTCCTCTGCCCTCACCACCCTCGATGGGGGTCCAGTGAGGAGGTATACGGAGGTTCCCCAGGTGGAGAGAGCGATTGCGGTGCATCTTTGCTCGCAAAACGCCACCACCTGGCGGGGCCGCCCGAGACTCCCGTCCAGGGCCTGTAAGTTCTCTTCGTCCCTAGTGGCGAAGGTTTATGCAGCTTCTGGACAAGCTGTGTCTGCCCTGCACGCTATGGACACCCTGCAGGTCTACCAGAGGTACTGCAGGAACTGCGCTCGGCAACTGACTATGCCCTCCAGGCTACGAAGGTCACGGCACAGGCTCTGGGGAGGGCGATGTCCACTTTAGTGATCCAGGAACGTCACCTGTGGATCAACCTGGCTGAGATGCGGGAAGCCGAGAAAGTAAGGTTTCTTGACGCCCCCATTTCACAGGTTGGTCTCTTTAGCGACACCGTGGAAGAATTTGCCCAGCAGTTCTCCACGGTGAAGAAGCAGACGGAGGCCATCAAACACATCCTGCCTCGGCGTGGGTCAGGTCCTGCTCCTGCACCCCCAAGTCAGCAGCCCCCGTCTGCTCGTCGCCGGGGACGGCCCCCTGCGAGGACTGCTGAGGCCCCGCAACAGCCTGGGCCTTCAGTCAAGCCTGACCAACAGCCCACCACTCGCAGGAAGGTGGCACCGCCAGCTCATCATCAGGGCACCAGGAACCCTCGCAAGGCTTCAAAGCGTTCCTGAGACGGGCGGCCCAGGGAGGATAGACCATATGGCCAGCCTACACATCCTGCCTCGGCGTGGGTCAGGTCCTGCTCCTGCACCCCCAAGTCAGCAGCCCCCGTCTGCTCGTCGCCGGGGACGGCCCCCTGCGAGGACTGCTGAGGCCCCGCAACAGCCTGGGCCTTCAGTCAAGCCTGACCAACAGCCCACCACTCGCAGGAAGGTGGCACCGCCAGCTCATCATCAGGGCACCAGGAACCCTCGCAAGGCTTCAAAGCGTTCCTGAGACGGGCGACCCACGGAGGAGGGACCATCTGGCCAGCCTGGATCAACTTCCGACGGGGGGACGGGAGGTGGATTCGGCTCCACCACGGCTGTCTGCCACCTGGCAGATAGCCACCACCTGGTCAATTTCCTTCTTCTCTGGGTCACACACACAGCGTTTTTGGCCCTCCCATTTGCGACGGCCAGAAGCTGAAACCATGCATCAGAACCTCTTTGGACACAGACACTCTGTCTCCTCACGTTCAGATGCAAAGGGTCTATCACTCAGCCAACACGACGCACGCTGGCGAACTCATGTTCCCCCATCCGTCGGTGGCACATGTGACAGACCCTGCTGACAAGGCGCTATTTGTTTTACAAGACGTTTCACCTCCTACCACAGCACCTTCCACTCTGCTCAGCCACAGGAACCCTGCCCGAGGTACGTCAAACATTGGTTCGTTCGAGACCGTTGGCAGGGTATCTGGATGCTTGGTTAAGCCTCTCCAATCCCTCCCGATGGCTCTTCAGAACCATTCGGCTTGGCTATGCGATTCAGTTCGCCAGGTGCCCGTCCAAGTTTAGGGACATTCTGTTTACCTCAGCACGAGGCGAGAATGCGGCTGTTCTTCAGGAAGAGGTTGCAACCCTTCTCGAAAAGGGTGCAATCGAGTCTGTCCCCCTGGCCGAAATGAAGAAGGGGTTTTACAGCGTGTACTTCATTGTACCCAAGAAGGGCGGGGGGCTCAGACCAATCCTGGATTTGAGGAATCTGAACCGGGCCCTTCACAAACTTCCGTTCAGAATGTTAACCCTCAAGCACATATTAACATGTGTCAGAGATCAGGATTGGTTCGTGGCAATAGACCTGAAGGATGGGTACTTTCATGTCTCAATCCTACCATGGCACAGGCCGTTTCTTCGGTTTGCCTTCGAAGGACGGGCATATCAGTACAAAGTTCTTCCCTTTGGGCTGTCCCTGTCTGCTCGCAACTTTACGAAGATCGCGGAGGCTGCCCTTGCCCCTCTCAGGGAAGTGGGCATTCGCGTTCTCAATTACCTCGACGACTGGCTGATCCTAGCTCACTCGCGAGAATTGGTTTGCGCACACAGGGACATGGTCCTCGACCACCTAGCCTGATTGGGACTTCGGGTCAACTGGGAAAAGAGCAAACTCTCCCCTGTGCAGAGTATCTCCTTTCTAGGTGTAGAATTGAACTCGGTTACGATGACTCCACGCCTCTCTCAGGATCGTGCTCAGTCAGTGGCCAGCTATGCAAATTCTGCACACCCAATTTCACTGGCCTTTTCTCAAAGATGTCAGAGGTGTTTGGGCTTCCAAGAGTGACCACTAGTGTCGTACACTCGACACAACGTCTCCATTCCCTCCATCAGGGAACGAGGGTTACCATACGAAACCGAGACGTTTCCATCCAAAGAGTCAAAGAGAACAAAATCGTCACCATCTGATGAACTGGTTCTAAATATCCCCAAGAAATGAGAAGCCACTGAATACT
>NW_015548184.1:2708157-2718583 GCF_001515605.1 Sinocyclocheilus anshuiensis
CAAGCGAGCCTGTCACCCTAGCCGAAATTAGGAAAGGGTTTTACAGCCTGTACTTCATTGTACCCAAGAAGGGCGGGGGGCTCAGACCAATCCTGGATTTGAGGAATCTGAACCGGGCCCTTCACAAACTTCCGTTCAGAATGTTAACCCTCAAGCACATATTAACATGTGTCAGAGATCAGGATTGGTTCGTGGCAATAGACCTGAAGGATGGGTACTTTCATGTCTCAATCCTACCATGGCACAGGCCGTTTCTTCGGTTTGCCTTCGAAGGACGGGCATATCAGTACAAAGTTCTTCCCTTTGGGCTGTCCCTGTCTGCTCGCAACTTTACGAAGATCGCGGAGGCTGCCCTTGCCCCTCTCAGGGAAGTGGGCATTCGCGTTCTCAATTACCTCGACGACTGGCTGATCCTAGCTCACTCGCGAGAATTGGTTTGCGCACACAGGGACATGGTCCTCGACCACCTAGCCTGATTGGGACTTCGGGTCAACTGGGAAAAGAGCAAACTCTCCCCTGTGCAGAGTATCTCCTTTCTAGGTGTAGAATTGAACTCGGTTACGATGACTCCACGCCTCTCTCAGGATCGTGCTCAGTCAGTGGCCAGCTATGCAAATTCTGCACACCCAATTTCACTGGCCTTTTCTCAAAGATGTCAGAGGTGTTTGGGCTTCCAAGAGTGACCACTAGTGTCGTACACTCGACACAACGTCTCCATTCCCTCCATCAGGGAACGAGGGTTACCATACGAAACCGAGACGTTTCCATCCAAAGAGTCAAAGAGAACAAAATCGTCACTATCTGATGAACTGGCACTAAATATCACCAAGAAATGAGAAGCCACTGAATACTGTATAATAATTTTCTTATTTAATAAATTACTTGCGCCTCAAATGAAACACAATAAATGCGGTCATTGCTTTCAGAGATGCCTGCTGTTTGGAAACTAAGTCATGTAAGACAATTCTGGAAGGGACTTTTACAGAAATACTTTAAAGACAGACTTTGCTCTGGCATTTTGGTTTGACCAAAACATCATTTCAGATGCTGTGCAATGAAATCGGTCTACTGGTTAGTCAGGTTATGCTGTCCCATAGCGCAAAGTCACATGACCTTTTTAATGCACATGGAGGAATTTATTCAGAAAATGCATTTTCATATCCCATTATTCACATTAACCCTTTTTAGCAAAAAGTAAAAAAACACCTCAAGTGAGCGTAAAAACCTTTTTTTGCGAATCATCATTAGTTTCTGAAGCGATACTTCAAAATGCACATAAAAACAGGTTGATGGAAACAGCATATGAACGTCTTAAATTCCAGTTTGTTTATTGGACAAAGATATCAGGTGGCTTCGGAATACTTGGAAAAATTTGAATGGCCGATTTGTATGAGAGTTTAATACTTTTTGTGTGCATTTTTAAAGCTTGGAAGCTTTAGTCTCCTTCTATTGTAATTTAATAGAAAATAACAGAAAACAACCTTCTGATTTTCTCCTTTTGTGTTCTGCAAAAGAAAGTCATACAGGTTTGGAACGACAGAGTAAATGATGATGGGGTTTCAACATCTGGTCAAACTATTCTTTAAATCTCTATCAACAGCATTTGTGGCATGTTTGACGCCAAAAAATTAAATAAAGCAGTCCCAGTTTTTCTTGTAAAAATGAAACTCATGGTTACAGTAACATCTACAATGCAAGTAAATCAGATCAGATTAGTGTTCAGGAGGGTTTACAAGCAAAAATATGAAGCTTGTATTTTGTTAAAGCACTTACACGTTCATTATTCAGTAAATCCCTGTTTACCTTATGAAAGGTAATGTTTTATCACCTCTTTTAGGTGGGTGAACTTGTAGGTGGAGATGCTCCACGTAAACAGTGCTTTACAGAAAGACATTTCATGTGCTCACAGATGCTCTCAATTGAGTTTGCATTGCATCAAACCCCTTACATTTCTTTAAAACAGAATAATAAACTGCAGACACAGTGTCAGTGAGGAAATTCAAGGTGAGCGGGGTGAATCTCTTTCGACAAAACTCATCCATTACCTCTAATTATTTGACTGAGGAGTATCATACCATGCATAAAGGGAAAATAACTGTTCATTTCAGATCATGTTGAATTAATCACAGATGCAACAGTGGGCTTATTTAAAGCTTGTTATTGTATTGTTTGCTTCAGGGGTCAGTTTGGGAAAATGCTCTTTTTGTTTCACAGCTGTCTACACTGACACAAACAGTTCCCTTTTCAAACAGGCTGCAAGCACAATAATAAAAAAAAAACATGAAACCTACAAAGCAAAATTCTTTTCATTACATGGGCAAAAAAAAAAAAAGGCAGCATTTTTGGTTATGCGGTTGTGGTTAAATGCAGAAATGAACGGTATAATGTAACCGGACATATACAGGATCCCTATCTGTAAGATATTTTAATAATTTAAATGGTGTAAAATATCCTCACCAGCATTTTCATTCTTTTTTATAAGAAGAATGAGTTTTGGACTGAGCAGCTAAGGGGTGTATAAAAGTAACACCACCTCAGTGAAAGAACAATAAGCAGAACTGTTTAATTATTTAAGATTTGCCTCAAAAACTTGCTCTGTGGATTATTATGTCTTGAAATATATTGTGGTTATATGTGGGAAAGACTGAAGGAGTTATCACAGAAGTTGTTTGATGCGTCTCAAGAGCCACAGATGGTCCAGCTTAAGGGTCGTTACTTAATGAAAGTGGGCGGAGACTTGCTGCTTGCAATAGCTTGGTTACCTCATAAATATTAATTAGGCAGTTAAAAAGATCTCTTACTGTTCGGTGGTGGCAAACCATAAATGACGTCTATGGTCCAGTAGACACAATATGCGTGATAGACATGAAATAAACCCAACAAAAGAAGAAAAAGCTGCGTACTTTCTTTTTGTTAGCAATGTTTTGCTTTCTGTCCTCGTTCTTGTCCTGAATATTTATTTTATCATTGCCATGGCCTTATTTTATAATGAATAGGGAAACCTGGGGAGGAGTGTCAAACAAGCATGTTTACTCTCTCTCATTACAATGTGGCGAAGCCTTTGTAAATGACTTTGCGGCATGAGTCGGTGTGCCTGTTTAAAAATGCATGGGACTAAGGAGGAGCAGAATGCAAGCATATCAGCCGAGCTCAACCGAGTGTGTTAGCGAAGGAGCAAGGACAAGAAAATTGACACTGGATGATTTCTCCTGCTGATGTGAAAGAATGTTCAATCACATTTAAAAGGCTCATTTTTTTTTACTAACACTCTCTCCCTCCCCATATCTGTCACTCTTTGACAAGTTCTTGCATTTTGGTGCACCTATTTATAGTGTAGAACCGCCTCTCAGCTCTTTGGCTCTGCTTCAGAAAGATTATTGTTCCCACCTGGACTTTAGAGAACTAGAAGCTCAGAGTTAAAGTGCATTTCAGTCTCCTGAAGATTCACAAACTAGACACTATATCGACGGCACTTATTTTCTGCTCTCTGATTGGGTCAGTTTCTGAAATCACAGCTCACCGCTGCACAGCAACTTTGAGGGCTTGATTTGAAAAACATCACAGTTGACTTTTTTTTACACTTTGCATTGAACAAAATGACATGGCATGAATGCCCATTAACAAGCACTACAGCATTTCATAAATCTCTTTATAGACAAAATAAAGCCTTGCACACCATCGTAGCTTTTAAATCTTTTTAGAAATACTTTTTATTTCTATTTAAAATATTTTTTTTTGATGTCAAACCTCTATGACTTTTTATCTCCCCTTTTTTTTACTTTTTAAATTTAATGAAGCGTGGCTGTGATACTCTAAAATAGTAGTGCTGTCAAATCAATTTATCGTGATTAATCGCATATTTGTATGTATTTATAAATGCACAAACATACATGTATATATTTAAGAAATATATTTATATACATATAAATATACACAATACACACATGTATTATGTAAACACAAACTGTTATTTTGGATGTCATTAATCGATTTGACAGCACTAAAAAAAAGCTAATTAAAAGTATCATAAAAGTAACTTCTGCACTATATTCTAAATCATATTAAAACATACAATAGGTTTGTGTGAGAAACTGAACTTACAGTATGCCATGATTCATACATAATTTCCCATTCCCATTTGACTATCATTATATGGAAAAAAAAGTTATTTAAAAAAACCCTTGTTGTGTTCCATGGAAGAAAGTTGGAAGGAAATAACAGAATAACCATTTTCCTTTAAATAACATTTCTTCAGTTATTTTCAGGAGATGCTTCTACAATTGTGTGCTGGATCTTTTTTTTCATTGTATTGACTATGCGCTGCCTGTGACCACCCTGTTGTACAAGGGGTATTATTTATGTATATCTTTATTAAAATTGAACCAATTATGTGAAAAGATTAGGTGTTCTTTCTGTCCTTGATGAATTATACTCACTGTGTTGTAGAGGCCTGTCATTCCCTGACCATTAAGATTCAACAGAGCTTTAAGATAGAGACTAGGGAAGAGTGATGTCGAACTGGTACTATAGATATTAATGCAACAGTGCTCAAAATGAAGTAACAAAACCACATTAGAAAATAAAACGTCTCGGTTACGTATGGTAACCCTCGTTCCCTGAGGGAGGGAACGGAGACGTCACGTCGGATGACCAATGAATTGGGATCTCGCTTAGAGAGACCAATCTACTTCGAGTGTAAACTAAACGAGCCAATGCACATTGGCATGCGATTGTTGCATCCAGCTGCTGCTGATCATAGCGTGAGTGTAAGTAGGCAGCAGATGCAGCGCATACGGTCATCCGACGTGACGTCGAGAGTGACCGACTGAAAGGGAACACATGCATACAAATACATATGCACTAAGCAACCCAAAGTCAATAACACAAGAGCCCAAGTGAGAGATCTAGATGCAAAGCAATATTCAGTCAGCAATACGTAACAAAGGATGTGATCTCTGGGAGTTGATCAAATTTTGTTCTAAGTAATTGGTTACTGGAGCAGTAGAGAAATTCTGCAGAAGGGTGATTACTAATGCGGGATAAGATAGCAGAACACGAGCGTACATAAATGATCCATGGGGGAAGCTCTGCCTTTGCATGATAAGAGAAGAAACAATCATTCCCTTCCTCTCTTATCTTCAAAAAATTATAAAATATAAAAAATATGAACAGGCATCTCTAATAGAAATTTATCTTATCACAGTTTACTGATGTTCAATGCTGCCGAAAGTTTTCCCTTTTCATTTAAACCTCATTACTTTCTTCACTTTGAATCAATATCTCGTCATTATTGTCACTCTAAAGCTTTTTTTTTATATATATTAAAAAAAATGTTAGTAATTTTGAATTCATTTATATGGCCACAGGGGCCCATGAAATCACTTGACAAGTGTTGTTTTCTTTGATGTGGATGTATTTTTTATTCAAACAGTAAGTCTGGGTAAGACACATTGTTCTGGGGGCACTTTAATGGACAAAAATTAGTGTAGTGCAAAGTCATCAATATTAATCATTTTACATGTTTACACATATAGAAGCAAACTCACATAGACTAAAAGCCACCAAACTCCAAATTTGAATTCAACTGGTTTTTAAACAGTGCTGAAATTGTTGTATGTGGAGGTACCATAATAACTTGGGTGATTTTGATGTTTTTGAAGAAAGTAAAAAGATCTGATATTTATAAAGGACAAACCACTAGTCAAACTCTTAAAAAGCTCTGAAGCCATGCAGCCATTAAGTGTTCAGTCAATACTTCTCATTACTTTGTGTTGCTATTTTTAGTGCAGACTGGAGAAGACAGATGGCACTAAAACCTGTGTAGTTTCAGCATTGAGGTTTATCTGAAATTCTCTGTTTATTCTGGCTAAGCGTGTGTTATCTCTAACATCTCCAATGCCTAAGATGTTTTTGGCGCTGTTTTCCTTCTAAACTGTCTAGCATTTAAAAAATGAAAGTTACTGCTTTGTAAATGAAAAGTTCACAAAGTTCAGATATTGCACCTTCTTTATTGTTGTTGTTGTAGAAACCACCTCTCTCCAAACATCCTAGCACCATCTCCAAGATTGTTGGGCGGCAAAAAGCGGAGATGCTGGTGCTGTGTGATGAGAAACAGTTGGTGCCTTATTACCACTGACATCTTCTCTTCACCAGGACTACAGGTAGAGGGTGTCTTGAAAGTTCAATGCCACTGCGATTTGGCTATTACCCAGCCTCACCCTTCAATGTTCTTCTCAGCTTAGACCTTTCTTCTATTCCTACATTTTCTTTACATTTATCATCTGGCAGTCACTATTATCTTATCTAAGAGACTTACAGTAATGGCAGTTTTTATTTCAGATGAACATCTTAGCAAAAATGTGAACAGAAACTGCAATCGATTCAATTAATCCTGAATTCACACTGATTCTTGTCTTCTTCTCTGTTAATGTTAATGACATTGAATGATATTTTATCATTCAAAAGTTTGGGGTCTGTTATATGTTATGAAATTAATACTTTTATTTAGCAAGGATTCTATAAAAGTAAAGATATAACGTTACAAAAGATTTATATTTCAAATAAACCCAGTTCTTTTTTAACATTCTATTCCTCAAAGAATCCTGAAAAAATGCATCAAAGTTCCAATAAAAATATTAAGCAGTGCAACTGTTTTCAACATTGATAATAATAATAAGTATTTCTTGAGCACCAAATCAGCATATCAGAATGATTTCTGAAGGATCATGTGATACTGGAGACTGCTGTAATGGTTGCTGAAAATTCAGCTTTGCCATCACAGGAATAAGTTCCCTTTCACTCGGTCACTACGAGTCACGTCGTGACCGACGAATTGGGATCTCGCTTAGAGAGACCAATCCACTTCGAGTGTAAACTAAACGAGCCAATGCACATTGGCATGCGATAATTGCATCCAGCTGCCGTTGATCACAGCGTGAGCATAAAAAGACAGCCGGTGCAATGCATACCAGCTTTTTGCTTCGGAGCCGAGCAACAACATCGTTCTGCTCCTACCAAACTGCTTCGTGTGTGACGAGTCTAGCGCGCTCTAGGGAGCTTTTTGTGTTGGCTGACAGTGCTTCAGCGGTGGTCGTTCCTGTGTCGAGTGGGTTGCGCACTTCAGGCTGCACTACCCCCTGTTGTGCTGCAAGCGGCCATTTCCCCTGTGCGTCTCAGCACCTAAAAGAGCATTTCCCTGAAAGAGCCTATTTCTCTAAAAGAGCTTACACGGGTGCGTCTTTGTAAAGATGACCGATCGTCTTTTTAAAGATGCCGTTTCACCCATGCGTTTCTGGATGTGGTCGTTACCTGGCGCCGGGTGATGGTCACGATCGCTGCCTCACGTGTCTGGGCATTAAACACGCTGAGGTGGCATTTGCGGATGAGTCATGTACCCCATTGCGGGAAGATGGCCATCTCGGAGCTGTGGGCCAGGCTCCGTTTCCTCCAGGGGGGCGGAGCTCCGTTGCCTCTGCCGCGATCTAGTGATCGTCCTGGCGGCAGCCATGCGAGGACTACTTCGGGCAGTAGCACGGGCGGTTTAATTCGTCACATCCTGCCCCGGCAGGCGGCTGCTGCCTCCACCCATCCGCCGGCCGCAGCGCCCCAGCCTGCTCATTGCCGAGGGCGGAGCAAGCAGCGTAGGCAGGCCGCCCCGCCCGTCCAGGCCCCCGTCAAACCTGGCGGTGAGCGTTAGTGCAAGAGGCCCCGGGACGGGCGACCCAGAGAGGGAGGAAGCTGCTCTTTGGGGGATGGTGAATGCACCTCTCCCTCCCCCGGAGGAGGGCCGGGTGGAGAATCTGGATAATCTCGATGCGAGAAAGCGGTTTTCTCTGTCCCTGGGTCCCAGGAGGGCACGGAGAGTCGCGGATGGACCAACACCAGACCACACTCATCCTCCTCCATCGCCAGCAGGCAGCAGTGGGCGGTTCGAGAGCATCAACAAAGGCCCTACTCACGCACCCTCTGTCAAACTGTGGAACCAGGTAAGCGTTGCACCACACACTCAGACCCTCTTCGGTCCGCCCACAAGCCGCCTGAGGTGGGCCCCTGCGTTCCACCTCACTGCCCCACTGCGGGTACGGCTGGTCCCGCTTACACGGTATCTGGGTGCCTGGCTAGCGCTACCCAGCCCGTCTTGCTGGCTTCTACGGACCATCAGCCTCGGCTATGCGATTTAGTTCACCCGGCGTCCCCCCAAGTTCAGTGGTATCCGCTTCACGGCAGTGAAGGCGGCCGATGCTCCTGTCTTGCATGCGGAGATCGCAGTTCTACTGGCGAAGCACGCGATAGAGCAGGTCCCTCCAGCCGATATGAAGACGGGGTTTTACAGCCCCTACTTCATTGTACCCAAGAAAGCCGGTGGGTTACGACCAATCTTGGATCTGCGTGTCTTGAACTGGGCACTGCACCGGTTACCATTCAAGATGTTGATGCAGAAACGCATCTTCGGGTGCATCCGTCCGCAGCGCTACAAATATGCGTACTTTCATGTGTTGATCCTTCCGCGCCACAGACCATTTCTGTAGTTCGCGTTCGAAGGACGTGCATATAAGTACAAGGTCCTGCCCTTTGGGCTGTCCCTGTCTCCCCGTGTCTGCACGAAAGTTGCGGAGGGGGCTCTTGTTCCCCTCAGAGAGCAAGGTGTTCGCATCCTCAACTATCTCGACGACTGGCTTATACTAGCGCTGTCTTCGGGATCAGTTGTGCGAGCACAGGGACCTGGTGCTCCGGCACCTCAGCCAGTTGGGCCGTCGGGTCAACTGGGAAAAGAGCAAACTCTGGCAGTTACACCGCTGGGGCTGCTTCATATGAGACCACTTCAGCACTGGCTTCATGGCCGAGTCCCGAGGCGGGCATGGCAGTGCAGCACTCACCAGGTCCAAGTTACACCGGCCTGCCGCCAAACCTTCAACCCGTGGTCAGATCTTGCGTTTCTCCAGGCAGGGGTGGCCCTAGGACAGGTCTCCAGGCATGCTGTGGTTTACACGGATGCCTCCACCACCGGCTGGGGGGCCATGTACAACGGGCACGCAGTGTCGGGGGTATGGACGGGCCCCCAACGGCACTGGCATATCAATTGCCTTGAGTTGTTAGTGGTGCGCCTTGCCTTGAACCGTCTACGAGGCAAGCACGTGCTGGTCCGAATGGACAATACGGCGACCGTTGCGTACATCAACCGACAAGGTGATTTGCGCTCCCGTCGCATGTCGCAACTCGCCCGTCACCTCCTCCTTTGGAGTCGGAAGGTTCTGAGGTCGTGCCATTCACATTCTTGGTCTGCTCAAAGAGATGGGGCACCCTGTGGCATCCGCGTCCAGACCTCTGGAAACTTTATGTCTGGTCCCTGCATGGGACGCGGAGGTTCTAGGTGACCTACCCCAGGAGATAGTTGACACCATCACTTCGGCGAGAGCACCGTCTACGAGACACGCTTACGCCTTGAAGTGGAACCTGTTCGTCGAGTGGTGTTCTTCTCACTGAGAAGACCCCCGAAGATGCCCGACCGGTGTCGTGCTGTCCTTTTTACAGCAAGGGCTGGAGCGAAGGCTGTCTCCCTCCACCCTTAAAGTTTATGTCGCGGCAATCGCTGCTAACCACGACCCCGTAGAAGGGAGGTCGTTGGGGAAGCATGACCTGGTCATCAGGTTCCTTAAGGGGGCGAGAAGGTTAAATCCTCCACGGCCTGTTTGTTGAGTGGTGTTCTTCTCGTCGGGAAGACCCCCGGAGATGCCCGAACGGGGTCGTTCTTTCCTTTTTGCAGCAAGGGTTGGAGTGAAGGCTGTCTCCCTCCACACTTAAAGCCTATGTCGCTGCGATTGCTGCTAACCATGACCCCGTGGAAGGGAAGTCGGTAGGGAAGCATGATCTGGTCATCAGGTTCCTTAGGGGGGCGAGAAGGTTAAATCCTCCCCGGCCCCCCACTATACCCTCTTGGGACCTGTCTCTAGTGTTCAAAGCACTACAGCAGGGCCCATTTGAGCATTTGCAGTCAGTCGAGCTAAAGTTTCTTTCAATGAAAACTCTGCTCCTGCTTGCACTGGCCTCCATCAAGAGGGTAGGGGACCTGCACACATTTTCGGTCGACGATTCATGCCTAGAGTTTGGGCCGGCTGACTCCCAGGTAATCCTGAGGCCCCGGCCCGGCTATGTGCCCAAGGTTCCTACTACCCCTTTCAGGGATCAGGTAGTGAACCTGCAAGCGCTGTCCCCGGAGGAGGCAGACCCAGCCCTAGCTTTGCTTTGTCCCATCCGAGCCTTGAGATGGTACGTAGACCGGACACAAAGCTTTAGGACCTTAGACCAGCTCTTTGTCTGTTACGGAGGCCTGGAAGAAGGGGAAGGTCGTCTCTAAGCAGAGGATGGCCCACTGGATTGTGGATGCCATCACCCTGGCTTATCAGGCACAGGGTGTGCCCTGCCCGCT
>NW_015548184.1:2718611-2728301 GCF_001515605.1 Sinocyclocheilus anshuiensis
GTGTGGAGCCGGTATCCTCCTGTGTTCTCACCTCAAACAGGTAGAGGCACTGAGAGGCCCCGGTTTAGTGTCGGTTTGCTAAAACTGCTCCAGAGTGTCCGTACTGTCGAGCTCCTCCATCCCCTCGGCAGCGAGACGTGGCGGAACGTCTGGCGCCAGGCCCTCACTCGATGAATCCATGAGAACCGGTAGAGGGCTGGGTTCCATATGTAGAGACCTAAGTGGATCCCATATGTGTAAAGTCCACGGTATAGCCTCAGAGCCCGTGTTTCCCTGGCAGACTTCTGCCATTTCCAAGAGGTTTATAATCACCTCCAATCTTCCATATGCACCTAAACGGTTGCTCATACATGTAAGTGCTTCCGAAACCTCCTTCGGGAAGGATCGGGCATCCGCAACGTTCCTGTTCCAAGTGGTACAGGTACGTTTTCCCAGTGTTATCCAATCTCACTGAGTGGGTAATGCTACGACAACAGTGACTGGTCTTCTTGTTGCGCGCCCTGGCCTACAGCAAAAAGGGGCACAGGAGGCTCGCACAGGACACTGGTCACGTATGTAACCCTCTTTCCCTGAAGGAGGGAACGGAGACGTCACGTCCCATCGCCACGGCTGCTGTACCACCGCTGAGCGGCCGGGTCACCGGCTCGGCTCCTCAGCGAAAACCTGGTATGCGTTGCACCGGCTGCCTTTTTATGCTCACGCTGTGATCAGCGGCAGCTGGATGCAATTATCGCATGCCATGTGCATTGGCTCATTTAGTTTACACCCGAAGTGGATTGGTCTCTCTAAGCGAGATCCCAATTCGTCGGTCACGACGTGACTCGTAGTGACCGACTGAAAGGGAACTTATTCCTGTGATGGCAAAGCTGAATTTTCAGCAGCCATTACTCCAGTCTCCAGTATCACATGATCCTTCAGAAATCATTCTGATATGCTGATTTGGTGCTAAGCGAGATCCCAATTCGTCAGTCACGACGTGACGTCTCCGTTCCCTCCTTCAGGGAACATACGTAACTGAGACGTTACATTTTAAAATATATTAAAAGAGAAACGTGTTGTTTAAAATGTTAACATTTCACAACCCTGGTGCTTTACTGTATTTTTGATCAAATAAGTACAACTTTTAAACAGTAGTGCATAATGTCAAGCCCAGTTAAATTTTCAGATGATGTAACATGCACGTTTAAGTGTGGTGAGGAAATCTGGGATTATTATACAAAATATTATAAAATATATATTATACAAAAAAAAGTTGTTTGTGTCTACATGTTCTTGTAATAGTGTTCCATGGAAGATGGAGGAACAAGCATGGACAAACACCATGTTGTTGAAACGCATGGACACACCATGTTGTTTGGCATCCCATCTCTCACATAAACTTTCTAGACATTATTCTTATTCCCACTCTTTTTAATATTTTTGTAAAATTAAGTCCCCTCCAAGGCATTTCTCCTATAACCCACTGTGTGTCCATATTTCCAGCACATCTCAGTAATCCAAACACCTGAGATAAAAAGCAAAAACAGGAAAAAAGTTTTTAATAATCTTACTCAACAATTCAGTTGTTTTCTTTGTTATGCCAGTTCTCCTAAAAGAAGTCTGAATTCAATTTCATTTTTTTTCCATCTCAAAACAAGAAAAAAAAAAGCTCTTATAGTCTTAGTAGCCATCATGTGACAGGTTGATCAAAGACAGACACAGTGGGTGTGGCTCACGGGAATTGGAGAGGCATTTATTTGAAATAAAATGAGCATTAAAAAAAAAAAACGGGAAAATTAAGTGTCCAAATGGAGTATGTCTGAGAACCGAAAGAGTCTGTTATGCACTCGCTTTGATTTGGATGAAGGGAAGTGGTTGTTAATGCTAGCAGACAGTTTTTGCAGATATTATAGATGTCTGGTTGGTACTAGAGGATGACAGAGCCTTTCACTGGCTTAGCGAACACAGATTGTCATTATTGAATATGACCATTTCACAATTATCACTACAGCTTTTCTAAACTCCCGCAGTGACCTTCTGCAAATGCTGTTTGGCCAGCTTTGAAATGTGAGAGACGCCTTCATCCATAGCCAGCTGTGTTGATGAGCAGATCTGAGCCCTGGTCTCCTGTTAAGGTCTGTTGGAGAGAGCTATAAAGAAGCCACATCTGCTTCACTGTCCCATCTGGAGGGTGGATATTTTCAGCCGAAGGAATTTCAGAGTGATGCATGATGCAGTCTGATGCACCTCTCTATGATAAGCTTGATGGCATTCGTGTGATTTCACATTTTGATGTTTATGGAACATCAGCATCTACTTTATGGCGGTTTAGCTCTGTAAAACATTTTTTGTCACATCATTCTTTCTTTCTTTTAGTTTTCACCTTTCCTTAGTTCGTTTGATTTCTTCTCCCCCTCCTGCTTTTATTCAGATTCTAAAGTATAATCATCACTAGTGTCGGAACTAACAATAATCAAATTACCCACTAATCAAATTAATGTCATTCATTTGTCACTGACAGAAATTTGCTCTTGAAACCTGCTGTAATTTAAATGCAATCATTCTGTATAAACTGCAGAGTATTATTTGTTAATCAAAATAATTCAGAAACTGCCTTAGGAATTCTCAAGGCTTCTCTTTTATCTTGTTTTTTTTGTTAACTATAGCCCTATATACTACAGGCATAAGAAGACCAACCTGATGGGTCCCCATAGTATGTTTCTCATTTGTCTGGCATCTTTCATAAATGAAAAGACACTTTTATGCTTGAATATATGGTGTTTTATATTCCCACAACAAGAATTAATCATGCAAATTATCGTCTTAGGGTTTTTTTTTATTTTTATGATTTACAACATTTGCACTAGTGTTGTCGTGTTGTTTCTTTAGGTTGTCATTTGGTAGTGTTAAGAGGATAATTCACCCCAAAAAAAGAAAATTCTGTCATATCGTTCCAAACCTGAATTTTCTTTCTTCTGCAGAACACAAATTAAGATTTTATTTTGAGAAATGTCAAGGAATGACAAAAACAACATTTGACCCCACTGACCTTCATTCAATGGACATGTTAAAATATCTTGTTTTGAACTACATGTGGGTATTAGTTTTCATTTTATGTTAGACTATCCCTGTTAGGACTGTTCATGCTGAACATACCCATCAAACAGTGAAAATATTCATTTCTTATTTATATAAATCATTGTTGGTTAAAAGCGAACTGAATGTATTAATTTGTGTAACTACAAAACATCATGAGTTTAGTTAGGATAACATTTAAATGATGTGTTTTACTTAGGTACAAAACATATAAAATACTTTTTTTTTTTTATAATATCACACTTACTATTTTTATTACAGTACTATGTTTTACACCTAAAAATTATAAAGCTGAAACTTAAAGTATGTTGTTATTTTCTTAAACCTTGATTATTCACTGCTTTGAGTGTAAGACAGAAAACTCCAAGAGTTGTTTCTGAACCTACTTCTCTCTACAACCTCCCACATGCAAAAAAGTATTCAGCCTTCCTGCTGAATCAATCATTAATTATTTGCATATCATCAGGGAGAAACTAACCACATCAGAGTAAGTGTCAGATTTACATGGAGATGCTTCTCTCGGCCTCACACACACTCAAACACAGGCCAGGTGATGAGCTCAAAGTGAGGCCAGTTCTCTGGTGTAATCGACTGAGCGAGGAAGGCTGGGTAATCCTAATAAGTTCTTGCTCTGTTTACATTCTACAAAATATGCCCCAGACAGAGCAGAAGCACTGTGTATTTTAGACATATGACCTGATCCTGTTTTCTTTGCTGACAGATTCTCCATCTGTGCTGTGTGGGGGAGTAACAAACAAAAAGTAGTGATGCTGCTAACTAACTTTTTGCACTAAAAGTAGTGACCCACATTTCTTAGTAGCTCAAAATGTTCATTGTTATTTTTGTAAGATGGTACTGCACATGCAGCTTTAGCACTGAGAAAACTGGTAATAATCAGGCATCTCTATTCCATATAATATTTGGAAGTGATTCATTTTAGGGATTGATTCATTCTAGGGATCACGTAAATGAAACGAGTAGCTACGTAGACAACTTTGAATCGATCCACAAAATATTACAATATTTATTACAAATATTTTTCTAAATAATATAATATTTCTGCTCATGTGTTTGTCTCAGCTTGTTTTGTGTCATCGTATAAATTATAGCATTGTCTAGTTTTATTTGTGTAATTATTATAGTACAGTTTTATCAGTTCAAATGCTGTGTAATGTGGTCACCATAATCAAAACTAAAACTGATTTTGTGCCACATAAAAACTACTCTGATTGCAAAGTTTAAATAATGTAACTATTTCATCCAGTTGTTGTCACACACACCATTTTGATGGTAATAGTGTAGTTAACAACATCTTCAAAAGGGAATCCTCAAACCAGCCTAAGTTGGATTCTGGTCATAGTTGGTCTTCTAGTTTGGTCAGCCTGTTTTTTTTTTTAAGATATATTTTTTGGCATTTATTAGCTTTATTTTGATAGGACTGTCAGCAGACAGGAAGTGCAGTGGAGAGAGAGGGGGGCGGGATCAGGAAAGGTACGAGAGTCGGGACTTGAACTCGGGACGCATAAAGCGCAATGGCACTATGGGCCTGTTTACACCTGGTCATTTAATGCGTTTTCGCTGATCGGATATCTATCTAATTTGTTAAAATGTTTCCATTTACACTTGGCTACATAACTGTGTCGTCGCAAAACGGATATAAATCCGATCTTCAATTCCCACGCTATATTTAAATTTAACGAGTTAACGTCAACTAAATCAAAAGATAAGCGCTGCATTTTATTAATTATCAGCTCATTTCAAGATCAAAGACCGCAATAGGAGAGCCCGCGGCATCAGCACTGAAAAGATAAGTTTGTCTAACTACTTTTAAAGGGGTCATATGATGTTGCTAAAAAGAACATTATTTTGTGTATTTGGTGTAATGAAATGTGTTTATGCGGTTTAAGGTTAAAAAAACATATTATTTTCCACATACTGTACATTATTGTTTCTCCTCTATGCCCCGTCTCTATGCCTTTTACAAAGCTCATTGGTCTGAAAATCGAGGTGTGCTCTGATTGGCCAGCTATCCAGTGCGTTGTGATTGGCCGAATACCTCAAGTGTGTGATGGAAATGTTACGCCCCTTACCATACTGTAATGGAGCGATGAGACAAATACATTAAAAAACCTATTATAAACGAGGCATTTGTTGCATCCAGTGGGGACATAATTACGGATTATAATGACTTATACTGTATTTTGCCGCATAAACGTAAAACCATGTCTGCATTTGTGATCGGAGAAATGACAAAACAACAAGTGCTACTCTACACTGCTCAAAACTCGTGTTTGAATCATCAGTGGCAAATCCTTTAAATATAAAAAAAACTCGCGTTTGAATCATCCGTGGCAAATTCTTTAAATATGTAAAAGTACTTACAGTCTGTGAGTCAGAACAGCTGGCATTGTAGTATCCCAGGATCAGGAAACAGTCCTCCATAAAATGCGCTGCACACATCTGAATATTTGGGTTGAAATGTTCTGGAACAGTGTTGTAAATACAACTTAACCACTGATTTCTAGTTGTGTCCTCTTTTGGAAGGCCAAACAAAGTAGTTTTGCTTTCACAACGAAGCACACAGCATCACACACGGCGAGCTAGAGTGAGCGGAGGCCGAAGGATTCGACGAAGGAGCGACCAGCTCCTCAGCGGTTCCTCAGCGACCAGCACGGATCAGCTCTAGGCATGACGAAGTGGATATCATCCTCTTTTGGAAGGCCAAACAAAGTAGTTTCGCTTTCAAAAGGAAACACAGCGCCTTCACGACATGGCGGCAGCAACAATACTACAGCGAGAATAAAAGTTACGCCTTCTTTCTTTGCGTGAACATTTGGGCGGTGTTATGCAAATTGAGGCATTTTAGGAGGGCGTGGACAAGTCTTAACTTTTATAAAGAATATCTCTTTGGATTTGAGAGTTTAGTCTTTGCAACTTTAGGGACCTTATCTATGCACGAACAGCTTGTAACACTCCAAAGAGAAAGGAAAATTTGAAATTGCATCATATGACCATTTAATGAAGATGAATGTGTGTTGACCGTCTGCTTCTTACTTTCAGTTCATTCGCGACAGTTTGCGCGTCGGCTTGCTGAAGAGATACTCAGCTACTCGTCTGCAGCGATAAGTGTTGCATTAGCCATAACATGCCTATAACATGCTCTCACACGTTTATTATTTTAACATTTTGGGAGGAGTAAAATTTACATATGTGGTTTCAACAACCAGATGCATTTACACTTGTCCAGTTTCGTCTGGAATGCGGCCCAGACCACCTCCTGAAGTGGCTTGAGCGATCGGATTTATATCCGTCTTGAATGCGTTTCAGAGGGCATTTACAGTACACCTGGTCTTTTCACGATCGGATAGCTATTGTGTTGAAGTGACCAGGTGTAAACAGGCCCTATATGTCGACGCTATCTATGGCGAGGCTATCAGCGCCGATGTCTGCCTGGTTTTTAAAAGGGTTTTGGGCACTTTTGAGATGGTCGAAAGATTCGAATTTAACTTGTGCGCAAAACTGGAATATCGCATAAAACATTTGCAAATAAAGCACCGTTTCCATCCAACGAGTCAAAGAGAACAAAATCGTCACTTCCTGATAAACTGGTGCTATATCACTAGGAGAAGCCATTTATTAGGTAAATGTGTTTAAATTTTTTCTTATCGGTTATACAAGTTTATCCTACTCAATTGTGTGCACAAGTTTTTAATGCACATTTTTAGAATTTATGCACATCTTTTTTTTTATACGATATTCCAAAATGCACATCAATGTAGGTGGTGGAAACAAAGCTAATGACTATTCTCAACTAAGCTCAGATTCACAGAAAACAGTGTGATAAATGCTTTTAGTTTAATTAGAAATCAGTCAAAAAAGTTTGAAGTCATTTTTCTCAGTTTCAGTGTCGACACTTTTGCTGCATTTTACTTGTAAAGCAGTTACAGTTTCAAAGTAGCTTCCCCAACCCTGCATCTGTGCCAGCTGATCTCAAACTGGAGCTGATGGAAACTCAAACTATAATGCAAATATGGTAAATGAGCCATATAAAAACACTAGGAGCATTAATTTGTGAACTTCAAAATGAAAGAGTTTAAAGAGATGTAGTTTCCGCATAAAAATGAAATCTGTGCAGAAGTAATAGGTAGGAGTGGCTGGAGGGGGCCAGCGACAACTCATTATGAATAATTCATTTTCAGCACTAGATGAAAGTTCCAGTTTCTGCCTTTGATGTGTAGGCCACCAGACTGGTGTTGAGTTCACAGCAACCCGGGGCGGATCACCTCTGCACTGCATCGCCTTTTGTTTATTGACTCGTCTGCACTGCTTGGACTAGTTCCTTTAGTGAAAGACTACTTGCCAGATTGAGTAAAGATCCCTGTGGTAATTTCCAAAGAAACTCTCTACACCTTCTATTCGGCTCACATATCATGGTGAAAATACTAAGAGGTGGGTTGCTGTGCATTGCAATTCAATATCTGATGTTAGCAAGGTAAAATGGAGTTTGACTGGTTCTTTCATAGCAGGAGAAATCACTTTCTATGGTAACTATGCTTTCCGAATAGGAAAGACATCTCAAGTTCTGCCAAAGCTTAGTGTGTTTTTGTGTAAACAAGCTCATGTCCTTCTACATTACACAATGTGAAAGCTGATCTGGACCACTCTATACTGGATGTTCAAGGACGTTATCAGTGGTGCAGGGGCCTCATCCAACCTCCAATGGGGCCTTATAGAGATACAGTAGTTCTCTCAAAAATGAAAACAATGTTGTTTGGATTCCAAAATTCTTTAAAATATTCTTATTCGTGTTCTGCAGAAGAAGAAAAAAAAGTTAAGCAGGTTTGAAACAACATGAGGTTGAGTTAACATTTTAACAAACAATGCCTTTAAGATGACTGTTGGAAATTGTTTCCCCTCCCTTATGGTGAGAGATGCTACTGTAGTGGCTTTAAAGCTGTTGATTCTATCTGGTATAGGGACAGACCTTATGGGACAAACCAGTATCAGTTTGATCAATATTAGAATGTCCTTTTAAAAGAAACACCGGGGAACAGAATCTGATGGCAAGCAATACACACTGATCTGATTCAGATTTCAAATCCGATCTTTAGAAAATCACACTGTCATTTTGCAAGTGATTAAATTTGATCTATTTGTCCAAATTGTGTAGTCAATAAAGCACATTTTGTGTAACATTACACATCTTGTGTCTGATCTGTTCTGCAGATGCGTTCCAAAAAAATCTGATTTTAATTGGATTTCAAAGCACATATGGATATAGTTTGGATTGGACTGATTTAGGCTGATTTGATTTTTGCTGCCTGTCTCAACAAAGCCTTTGAATTAAAATGTTCAATAAGGAGTTTAAACCCTCTTAACTTCAATATAGTCTATAGTATTACAATTCTAGTTGAAATGTTAATAAAGAAATAGAACTTGATTGTTGAAAGCACATTAAAAGAAACTCATTTGTGACTCTCTGGTGGCTGTGGTGGTACGTTCTTCTCTCTGAGAGCATGAATTGCCCTCTGAGAGTCTGTAAGACACAAATTAAAGATCTCCCTCTCAAGATAATCTGCATTGACATGCAAAGCCCTTAAGGCTTCTCTTTAGCCAAGACCTTGATGTGTCAATTAGATGCGCAAACAGTTGTTACTATCACTGTGGTCTTTAAGTAGAAACAGCTTCACTTTACTCACTATGCAATTGAGGAAACAAGTTTTCTTTGTTGCTTATAGTGGATTTAAAACAGTTCATTATTAGTCTCTTGTTTTCCACAAGGTCTGGTTTGTTTTAAACCAGGCCAAATCACACCAAAACATTTTATCTTTATTCAGATTAGTCTGAGCTTACACATATTCGTAATCTAAATTTAATCACTTCAGGTTTTGGATCACGTGGACTTCTGGTGAGAATGGCATGTTAATTATGAAAGTGGAAAAACAGACATGCTTAAAATGTAATATTGGTAAAAATGTATAGAGAGCATGTATATAGAAAGGTGCATAATGATTTTAGAAAACCTGATTTTCTTTTTGTTGCAGACTGTTGAAAAAGATAACTGGCTTAATGAATCAGTCCAGAGATAAATATAAAGCAATATAATATAACCGCTATGTGAAGGCTTTTCCCATGGGCAGTTTCACAATTGGAAATCTGTTCCACCCGCAAGCCCCCGTCACATTTTCCTGCCATGCTTTCTTTCAATTACACACCTGCAGCATGAGGTGGTCACAAATCTCTCCAGTCTGTGTTTTTACAGGCCCATCTTCAAAAATGCTTGTAGCCTGTTCTACAATAAAAACCTTTGTAGGCAGAAGATTAGAGACTCTGGCTGACCAACACTTTAAATTCACTTTTTCTGCACTGTAAAAAAAATTCTGTAATTTTTACAAAATAATTTTGGCAGCTGTGGTTGCCAGAATAATTTTGTAAAAAATACAGAAAAACTGTAAACACATTTACGGCCAAAAACGTACTCGGTTACTAACGTAATCTCGGTTCCCTGAGATACGGGAACGAGTACTGCGTCTTGCTTAAGACGCATATGGGAAAAAGCCTTTTTTCTCCTGAACTGAAGCCTATTTCATTCACGCAGTGAAACTGCACGGCCAT
>NW_015548184.1:2728311-2728798 GCF_001515605.1 Sinocyclocheilus anshuiensis
AAGCGGAGAAGCAGGTCAGCCGAGCTGAGAGGTCCCGATTCCAGCTGCGAAGGCATGTCAACGGCGAGCGGCTTCAGATCAGCTTGAGACATAGAGTCATCGCTGAAGGAGAAGAAATCTGAGAATACTGCGGCGAGCGCCCGCTTATATAGCCAGATGCCCCGCCCATTCTGTCGGGCTTTGGCGGGCTTCGTCGCCATAGGCTCGTGCAGCTCCGCTGCCGCGCCATTGGTTCGCTTTTAAAGCCCTGCACGAACCAATGGCCGTGCAGTTTCACTGCGTGAATGAACTAGGCTTCAGTTCAGGAGAAAAAAGGCTTTTTCCCATATGCGTCTTAAGCAAGACGCAGTACGAGTGAAGTATCGAAAGGGAACTGTAAATTTTACAGTATAAAACTGTAAGTTACAAACAAGAAAATTTGAATATAAACCAGTAAATTCAACAATGCACACTGCTATTAAAATCTGTTTTGTACCTTTAACATATT
>NW_015548184.1:2728940-2742436 GCF_001515605.1 Sinocyclocheilus anshuiensis
CAAACACAAAACACCATCATGGTAACACACATGATACTTAAATAATGCATTCAACTTTCATTAAACAACAGAAGATGTAACATAAAGCCCAAATATACATAACTAATAACAAAAACTAAAAAAAAAACATGATTATTTAAACAAAATACTTTCAAATGTGGAGTGTCATGCAGGGAATTCTGGGAATATCAGTTTACAGTTTTTGACTGTAAATTATACATTGATTTGTTAGTTTTACTTCTAAAAACTGTAAAATTAACAGCATTTTACTGTAAAATTACATGAAATGTCTGGTTAGATATTTTACAGTTTTTCCCTGTATATAGTACGGGAACTTACTGTTAACCTATTAACAGTTTTTTTCCGTAGCGTTTTTACAAAATTTTACAGTTAAAATTACACTTATTTTTTACAGTGTGGTCCCCTCCTGTTATCATTGCATATCTCTGTGGTAGAGTTATTGAGTGTGTTTAGATGCACAATAAAATGCTGAAAACGATAAAAAATAGTTTCCCCCCTCAAAATGTACGCAGACATGTGCACAAGCTGTGCACTGACACTGAATATGCCACCAGAATGGTGATAACCGTGTTCACACAAAACCAGGGTAAAGGGCAAAACGTTTCCTTAACCATTTTTTGACATTCACAATAAAGCAACACCATTTAAAGACATAATTCACCCAAACATGAAAAAATTATGTCTTCATTTTCATAATCAGTATAACATGTTAAGGAAATCAAAACCAGGAAAATGTCTGTAATTGTGCAAGCGAAATCTTCGGCAGCTTGTGTCCACACACTTTACTAAAACTGTGATATGTGCAGACGATGTCTTCATTTTCATAATCAGTATAACATGTTAAGGAAATCAAAACCAGGAAAATGTCTTTGTAATTGTGCAAGCGAAATCTTCGGCAGCTTGTGTCCACACACTTTACTAAAACTGTGATATGTGCAGACACTGTCCAGTCTTAAAATGCTCTGAAAATTGGTTTAGTGTTAGTACATGGCTGGTCCAGCACGTTTTGAGCTCTCAACTCAAAATTGAGCAATTCTGTGCGCACTGCTGTGGGTGAAAAAAAATCTGCTTTGAAAAAGCATTAACAGTTGCAGATGCAGGAAAAAATTGGGTGAAGGAAGTAGAACAGTAACCCCCTTAATGTATTAGGACTTATTTGTCTTTTTATTTGGGAAAGTAAGCTGAGAATCTTTAAAAGCAATATTTAAAAACCCATTTTAATCCCACTAAAAGCCTCTGTGTGTAACGCCCCTGTGGACTGTTTGTTGTGGTTTCTTCCCTTTGTGTTGGTTTAGCCCGTCTAATCATTAGTTAATCACCGTCATTGTGCTCACCTGTCTGCCTCTAATTATTCACCCCATATTAGTTCCTGTCTGTCTGAGCATTGGTGTCGGTTATTGTTCATGTTACCCCGAGTGTGTGTCTCACCTACCTGAACCTGCCTTGTTGTGTCTACAGTAAATGTCATTATTGGAATCCTTGTCGTCCTCGTTGTCCTGCCTGCCTCCACACACCCGGTTCCGTGACACTGTGGCGCACCATGCACAGCCAAATGCTTTTTAAACATCCTGGTTTTTCATACACATACTGTATAGTTGAATAATTAATGCTTCAAATTATTCCATACATGTCAACATTTGTGGACAAGTTTGGACCAGCTAAAAGTCCAGTATACAGTAGTTTAGATACACAATAGAAAAAAAGAAAGAAAAAATGTATGAAATAGTTTTCTACTGACCAATACATGATGCTTATGTGTATATTCATATTTAGATGTATAATGTTAAAAGCATAATGTTAGCAATTCCAAAATCCTGGATTTGACTCCTAGTGAAGTGATAAAATATTTTGCATGCACTGTCAGTTGCTTTGGATAAGCGGGTCTGCCAAATGAATAAAAGTTGAGAAAAGTGCATCAGTGTGGAGGATGAGAACCGTAGGATTTTTGTTGCTCCAGTGGTAAGAAGCAGTCAGCTTTAATGCCATTTATTCCGGTATGACCAGCTCACAGCCAACAAAATCTTAGAACTAATGAACTTGTTAGCAAAGAGGAATCAAAAGAACTGCAAGTGTTGCTCCAGATATATCAAAGTAGACGAAAAACGGAAAAACTGGCTAAACTTGTAGTTTGTGATAGTCAGAGGACTTTGGACGAAGGGAAAACATCGATCTCTTCTTGTCTCACACAACTCCATTTTCTCATAATGATTTCTTACTAGCCCGTGGCACTTCAAACACAGCAATGAGATGACAAGCGATGCACAACCTCCTTTTGTGTTTATAGAGTTTGTATCTTAGACAAGCATAAAAAGTGTATTTCTGTGGTGTTTCCACTTATATTTGTTCCTTTGCACGTCCTTTCACCTGTCGTTCGGTTTAATAGCAAACAGACCGCCGTCTGGGGACTTTATTACTTGCCGAGTCAATATACAAATTAATCTAGTGAGTGAACAACATACGGTTAATCACCAAATTGAATGACGCCTAAAATTTGGACATCTGCCTCTTTTTGGTGTACAAAAAGAGTGTGAATACAATCCTGGTAGCTGTGGAAAAACCTGAGGTGTGGGGCAGGTTCTCAAGGCACCACAAGGTGCTTTGATTCACCACTGCAGGGGAGCCACAGCACGATCCTAAACGCAATGACACATGACTTTGTGCCTGACGCTTTGGACAGGTGCATGCTGGGTGATTTATGCCTGCGTCATCTCTCTGGTCCCCAGGAGCAAATATCGACTGTTTTTTTTTCTTCTCAGCTGAAGGCAAATGGGAGGCAGCAATTTCTTTATTTTGGGAGCCAGTACAAATGGAACCTGCAAAGATGCAAACACTCTTGACAGGGAGCATTTTTCTCCAACCAAATGCCTGCTCTCAGAAAAAGTTTAATAGGTTACTACAGGCTTTTGTGCGCAGGTTGAACATTCTCACACGGCAGGTGCTCTCAGATTCTGTTTCGGGTCATTCTTTTGGGAATGCCTACGTTTGCATAGCGAGATTGATGGCCTACTGGGATAATATCAGCACCGACCACCTGCCAAGCTACACAGCAGTGCTAATTTGATCATATTTTTAATGGACTGCATGTCACTGCGTGGCAATGCTCACACAGCTTGTGAGATTTCGATAATTTGGCTTTTTTTGTTTTCACACATTAGCTCATTAGACGTTAGATAAAAGTGAAAAATGACATTGTACCACTTTTAAGAGAATGAAAGTTTTTTGTCACAATTTACTAACACTTATGTTGGTCCAAACCTGATGTCTTAATTTCCTCTGTGGGACAAAATAGAAAAATTTACGATAAATGTCCTGATTGCATTTTTTGCATATAATACAAGTAAAGTTGTCAAGCAACAGCAAAAGTATTGTGAAAGTTGTCCATATGATGTCCATATAACATTATATCAGAATATGCCATGTTGGACAATAATTAAATATTTTTAATGTGTTACTGTACTTCAATTTTTCACATATCTGCACTTTAATAGATTGTTTTCATTTCAGAAAACATTTACTTCACCACAATTCAGAGCTTTCTTGTTAGTCTAAAAACAGCTTATATTGAAGACAATCTGCCAAAACGACTTGTTTTGGAATGAGCCACTTTATGATGTAATAGTGTGGCTAAACACCGCCTCTGTAGGAGAAGATCAACGCCTGCTTCTACATCACTGTCCCGCCCACAGATTCACACCTGTATAAATAATGAGAGTGGCAAACACAGGTCTATGCTGAAACAAAATGATAAAGATGCTCAGAAGACAACAATTTGTGGAAAAACACAGTCTTTGCATTGCCTTCCTTCTGATCCCAACATTAAGAAAAAGTGGATGAACTTTATTTTTAATGAATTTCCAGACCGCATCAGTAAGAACTTGGTCCTTTGTTCAATACATTTTACCGCGGGTTCGTTTACAAAAAAGGAACAATTCGACGCTGAATTTTCAGAAAGATTGAAACTAAAAGACGATGCTGTGCCGACTATATTGATTCAGACAGTAATGTCACAACACCCAAGCGTGAGTAACTGTTTTTTTATTTAGTCATTATTGCTTTGTCTGTTATTATAGATCTTTTGATATGTACCAAGTATTTATGTGTTTTTAACCTAAATCACAGCAGCGTAAATAAATTTTTAATGAAGTTCTAGACTGTGTCAGTAAGAACTTTGTCCACTGTTCACTTCATTTTACAGCGGATTTGCTTACAAACATGGCACAATTCAATGCAGTATTTTCAGAAAGACAATGCTGTGCTGACTGTATTGGATCTGACAATAATGTCGCACCACACAAGTGCCAGTAAATAAAGTTACTAATGGTGAATTTTAGTATTTATTTTAGTGGATTGCTTATTAGTTTATTGTAAATGAAAATCAGATTAACGTTATACACAGGGCCTACAACTAAAATTTTGCCACACCTGCCAAAGGTGACTTGAAAAAATGTACCAGCCACATCTAAATGCAATTATCATTATTTTTAATAATAATAATAATAATAATAATAATAATAATAATACTTTTATATTTGAATACTTATTGTTAATAATATTTTATCAAATTATAAAAAGTAAACAAATCAATAAAGAAATATCCCTACAATACTAGTATACTGTAAAGTATTTAATAATATTAATTATTATTTTACATAACGAGTACAATTACAATACTAATATTTAGTAGTTTTTTCCTAAACCATATTGCATTCTCAAGCATCGTTACAATTAATTGTTTCATACTGTTTCACAGACTCACCAATTTTGAGAGGGTGATTTTTATATTGTATATTTATTGCTTTTTCATCATGTTTTTTTTTTCTTCTTCTCATTTTGGAGATTGACAAACCAGGTTTCCATTTGGGTACATTATTTCCCAAAAGGAAAGCACACGAGGGTGAGTAATTTAAGTAGCGACTATTAAATGTAGCAATTATAGAGTCAGTTTAATATGATAAAGATTTCAATTTAAAGCCATCCTCCTCGCACGCGTTCTCCTCTGTGGAATGTTTCCTGTGTCCTCTTACAGACAAGTGCACCTCTGTATCATCACATAATTGCATTAGGCATTATCAGACACAGATACAAGAGCTCGTTGGAGCGTAGCAGGCAACTGCAGCTCAGGGGGGCAGTCTGAGGCATGGCCTGCATTGACATCACCCTCCCTCAAGGAAGTAATAGACTGTGGATTATGCATTATTCAATAATAAGGAAGAGAGAGGAGCCAAGGCTGATTCAATTTCTCCTATAAATATTTTATTTTTCATTCACCTCTCACCAGATTGGCCCTATCTCTCCTCTTTTCAGCCACTTAATATCTTAGTCTGGTCACAGATGGCTGCAGCGGTGGCTTGTATATATCGTGTGGTGTTGGCAAAGGTCCTGGATATGAGGTCATCTGTTGGGAGGATGAGCCTCTGACATGCGGATCCTGGGTGGGGAGCAGTAGTAGTGCATCGGTGTAGCACTACGTGTAGAGCAAGTGTGGCGCTCAGTCAGATTTAAATTCAAAGCCTTTTTGCATTATGGATGAAGTTAGAAAATACCATGAATCAGCATGAGGTCTGTAAGAAATTATTCATTAATATATACCAGGGGTTTATAAAGTTTTGTGCTCAAGAACCTCAAATAAATACCCTTGTGAAGTTCAGCCTTACTAAAATATAAAGGCATTTATATTAACAAAATGTTATTTACTAAAATAATTGGCTTGCATATAAGTATATTATATTATATTATATTATATTAATATTTTAGAAACTATTTATGATCGGATATATTTTACCTATAAAATAAAAAGATTTTATATCTTACTGTTAAAAACCAGGGGTGTTAACATCAGAATGTCATGATTTCCATATACTTTTTGATGATGTCCATGTGTTTCATAAAAACATAATCCTTTCTGGATTACAATACGTCATCAAAATGATAAAATGAATTATTCTAGCTGCTGTGAGAAAAGGCTATAAACGATGCGCCACCTGCAGGATCCGCACATGCAATATAGCCTACTAGCCGGGACAACTTCTTTATGTTTACAGAAGTGACGTAATGACGCAGCAGCATGCTCGAATTTCCTGCGAAAACCTACCCGTACCACTCAAATTAGAAAACATTATTATAAGTTGACCGTTGTGAATCGGACTAAAGTAAGGCGATAGTTTTGAACATTGGCTGGTCATGTACTTGCTCAAATATTGATTTCGGATAATTTTTAACCAAAAAAAGTTACGGACTGCAGCTTTAAACTGATTGTATACCTTACTGTTAAAAACTAGGAAAATCTCATGATTTCCATATAATTTTTGGAAAGCAGAATGAAACGATAATCTCAAATTTGAGTAAAAATTAAGTTTGAGTTTTATTTTGTAAGTCCTAAAAATAATATGAATATATTGAGAATTATGAAGACGATTATTATTATTCTTAAAAGTATCAGTAATAATTTCACTCACAAACCCCTGTGCATGTGGACCCTTGTGGGACCTGGACTCCATTTTTCAAACCCCTGATGTATACTTCAAAAGGAGTTGAGAGGGTCTAAAGAGTGTTGACGGGTATATGATTTTGGATCAATCTCTCTCATCAGTTGAAGAAGAAATCATAAAAGAGACATGGAGACAATTATTTGTTATCTAGCGCCTCATCTTTAAAGTTAAATTAATCATCCAAGAAACCTTTGAATCAGGCGGGCCCATTACTATGCACTTGGAGAGCACTCTTATTATAGCTGGTGGCTGTTAAATCTCTCAAACACATTCTCGACTAAAGCCATCTACAACTTTGTTCTCCTTCCCTTTGAGTTATCTGAAGGTCATGTTTGTTTGACAGATTCCGTTTGCCCGGGAGCTTGAGAGCCCCACTTCCCCCTGTGCACCGCTTCTCTGTTGGCTTTGCGTGATTGGGTCATCTGTTTGATCTTGCATTGATATTCAAAGTACCTTTTGAAAGTGAAGCAATACGAGGCCTTCTGCAGCCACCATTTCATCCCCTTAAAGGTGAGATGCTATCAGAGCTTTCATCAGCAGCAGTCCAGCGAGGTCGACTACACGCGTTCACAGGCTCTCAAGGGAACACAGCTCTCATAAAGACAACCATTTTATAGCATACAGTTTCAGACTCAGGAGGCTTTATGGAAAATAAATAGTCGGAGTTGAGGTTTGAACATGAGACTCGCTGGTGTTGAAAAACTGACATGGGGAAAGTAACAGCTTAATGTTTCCCCTTTGAATTGTCACCATCTTGCTTGCATGTTAAGTCTATTAATACAAAACCATAGCATTGATTTCTGTCCCTTTAATACAGAGCACTTATACATTGTATCGACTTTTCAATTGATCCTTTTGGGTTTTTCTCTGTGCTAGAGTTCATGGTTTAGCAATGCAAAAATATGCTTTAGCATTGGAATAAACATACTGTGTGCATACACTACCAGTCAAAAGGGTTTGAACAGTAAGATTTTTCATGTTTTTTAAAGAAGTCACTTCTGCTCACCAAGCCTGCATTTATTTAAAAACAAAGTACAGCAAAAACTGTAAAATTCTGAAATATTTTTACAATTTAAAATGACTTTTCTATTTGAATATATTTTAAAATGTAATTTATTCCTGTGATTTCAAAGCTGAATTTTTACTATCCTTACCCCAGTCACATGATCCTTCAGAAATCATTTTAATATTCTGATTTGCTGCTCAAAAACATTTATTATTATTATTATTATTATGCTGAAAACAGTTGAGTGTAATTTTCTCAGGTTTCTTTGATGAATAGAAAGTTCAGAAGAACAACATTGATCTGAAATAGAAATATTTTGTAACATTATAAATGTCTTTATCATCACTTTTGATCAATTTAAAGTATCCTTGCTAAATAAAAGTATTAATTTCTATAATTTCTTTAAAAAAAAAAAAAAAATTATACTGACGCCAAGCTTTTGAATGGTATAGTGTAAAAAATGGAAAAAAAAAAAAAGTTACAAAATCTTTTTATTTCAGATAAATGCTGATCTTTGGATCTTTCTATTCATCAAAGAATCCTGAAAAAGTGTACTCAGCTGTTTTAGATATTGATAGCAATAATAATAATAGTAGTAAATGTTTCTTGAACAGCAAATCAGCAAATTAGAATGATTTCTGAAGGATCATGTGATATGAATATATTCAAACAGAAATGTATTTTAAATAGTAAAAGTATGTCCAAATATGACTGCTTTTGTTGAATTTTGGATCAAATAAATGCAGGCAATTCTTTAAAAAACATTAAAAATATTACTGTTCAAAAACTTTTCACTGGAAGTGTACATATAAAAATATGTACACATTTTATTAACATATTTTACACTAGGTATACAAATAAGGCATATATGAAGTCAATGCTATGGTTTTCCATTAATTAACTTACCATGCAATCAAGATTGACAGCCTGACTGCAAAACGGATGGCCATTTATAGGCTTATGCTCAATGATATGAAAAATAAAACAAGCAATATATTGACAAAGACAATACAGAGCAAGAGAGAACAAAAATAGCACACCTCTTCAAAAAGAAGAAAAAAAAGAACTCCTTTAATATTTGATGTGTAACATCATTAATGAAACATTACTTTACTAAATTGCCCAGCCAAAGCCCCCCACATACAGATGTCTGGGTTGACAGCAACAGTCAGGCCATGAAAATCAAAACAAACGAGGAGAACAAGGGAGAGACAGTGAGCGGGGGTACCACACAAATTATAAAGGCTAATTAGTTCCTCTAATGGAAGAGCACAATTTAAGCAATTACAAACCAGGAGACATGCTCATGAATAATCCTGCCAGGGCGGGAGGAAGAGAGTCCTTCAGAAGGTAAAGCTCTGAAGTCTTTCCTGATGCTATTCAAAGGAGGTTTTGCTTTGAAACAGACAGAAATAATGCTAGTTTAGAGTGGTGAAACAATGAAGATCACTTATCAACATGGTCTCTTTAATAAAATCAGCATGAGTCAGCATTTTATATACTAATTGGTTTACTTATTTGTTGTGTCATTTCTGGGACAATGTAGGCCGACACTCATTATTACAAAATAAGTCCCTTAAGGATGATACAAGACATCCTATCAAGGTTTATTTTGCCCTGCTGACTGGCTAAATGTATATTATCCCTTACATAAAATTAGCCTCCATTTTATGCAAATAGTTTTTCCTATGCAAATATGTAAATTGCATATGTAAATTAAACACATGCACAAGCACAGTAACTATGTAAGCACATATTTCGATAAAAACCTTTTAATGGAGAGTAATGAAGAAAATCACATCCACAGTTTGCAAAGATTAGATTATCCAGTGCTATCAGGCAATGGAAATGAAATCTGCTTTTATAACAGCATAAACACTATACAATATTGTATAAACACAGAAGGGGATAATTACCGCCTCTGTAGCCTCCAACCAAACAAAAATGTGGCGGTTGTTGCATATTTTTTTGATTTGTAAATTATAGTAGGGCATGCATTTCTGAACGTTTTCATGAGGTGATTATGAGCATGTATATGTTAAACAAACAGGTCGCGGTTCAGTTGTTAGTGTTGGCTCCTCATTATGGGTGTAATGAAACAAAGCCTGCTAGTCGTGCTTCAGTGGCACACCAAGTAGAAGAGATGTGTCCGAGCCATGTTTCTGTCTGTTGTCTCTAATTAGCGCATTCATTATACAGGGACCAGAGACTTCAGGCTTCAGGTTTCTATGAAGAGGAGCAATGCATCACAGTCAAAACACAAATAATACATGTTGGTTCAGCATTTCAACTCGTCTGCTTATTCAAAAGATGCCGTTTTCTTAAAATACAATGGGGTCTGAGAGCATTACTGAAAACGACGCTGCTTGTATATTTTCTAATTACAAATTATTTTAATTTGAATTCATTTTTATTCGTTATTTTAATATTATGTTTCATTCATCAATAAAATAATATTTACTACTACTATTACTGTCTTCAATTAATAAAGAAATTTGGTTATTTGATTAGTAACCTTTAAATATTGAAGAGTCTTAGGCCAAATACACAATGTAAAGTTTCAGGAGTCACAGCCACATTTAAATGCCAGAGTGGAACCCCTAAATTATCATTGTGTGCATGTAGGAACATAAATTCCAATGATTGACACCGTGGTAACCACAGCAACATTTTGACCAAACTAATATTACAGCAACCAAAGACTTGCTATATTATTTTTTATTGCAATTTTAACTAAACCACCATCAACAGGTGTGTTGTGTTGTTTTGTTTGTTTGGAAGGCTGCTTTGGGGTTGCAATGTTCATTTATCATAAGCATCTTTGGGCTTGTTGTTTGGGTTTAGCTCATAAAGCAATCCGGTTTATGGAGTTAATAAAACAGGCAGGTGAGAGGTCGCAATATTTTGGTATGTGGACTATTTCCAAGAAAAAGCAGTTGAATTCAAGTTTATTATGTGCTTATTATGTGCTTTTTATAAACATTTTTTTTTTTACCAAGATCTGACAACACAAATGAGTCAAGACATACTGTGAAATTCTTGCACTGCGGATACAAAAGTCACATAAACGTCCAAATACATCATTGTTCAGTTTGGTTCCATACACACTGTGTAGAATTTTTGTAAATACAGTTGTCACTACCTAATGTTTAGGGAGTTAAAGTGCCCCTATTATGGATTTTTGAAAATTACCTTTCATGCATTGTGTAACACAGCTCTAAGTCAATGAAAACATCCTGCAAGGTTTTAAATCTGAAAGTGCACCGTGTATAAAGTTATTGTCTCTCAAAAGAAAGAGTCGACTCTGAATCATTGAAACAAGAAAATTTTTAAAACGAATCCCAAGCCGTTTCATGTTGATGCAACATGAAACATTAGCATATTGCCCGCCCACCTGTTGGTCTTTTCACTTTGGTCTGAATGAAAATGCAAATTAATTCTTTGCCACTAGATGCCGTATATATATATATATATATATATATATATATATATATATATATATATACGGCATCTAGTGGCAAAGAATTAATTTGCATTTTCATTCAGACCAACACGAAAATCGACTGATGGTCAAGTTTTCCCAGGTCTGCGCATGCAACAAGTGGGCGGGCAATATGCTAATGTTTCATGTTGACGTCAACATGAAACTTCTTGGGATTCGCTGAATGAAAATGCAAATTAATTCTTTGCCACTAGATGCCGTATATATATATATATATATATATATATATATATATATATATATACAAAGCAGCACTGCGCTCACAAATGCTGCTTTATCAGGCATTACAGGCATGAAATGAAAATGAGACCAATTGGACCAATCACCGCAGATTAGCGTCACGCAAAGGAGGGGTTTGGAAAAATGAATCGTTGAATGAATCGTTTGGGAGTCTTTGAGCAAGTAAGGTAAAAATAAATGCATATTATAAGACAATGAAAGTGTTTTTTGACCTTGCATGCATGTCAACCTGTTGTTGGGACTCCCAAAACCAAAATATGAACCTTTCATTACCCATAATAGGGGCACTTTAATTCGGTTGTTGAATGTGGTTGTCATTGTGCATGTGGTCTTAAATATTTCCTTTTCATATTATGTCATAATATTTCTTTGTTTTACATTTTTCAAAATTCTAAAATGTTGTTTTTTTTGAGGTTTAAATATCATTGTGCTTTGAGGCTTTTGGTTGCCCTGAACAGGAAGCTTTATTAATTTTGCAAATGAAAAACATGTGCCTTTTTCTATTTTCCCTCCCACAAATCCGCTGGTCCATATCACAGGATTTTCTGGTAGCATTGAGGAAGTTGTTATTTTGGCGGTTTCAAAGATTGTAAACAGTGCAGACTGCATGACTGCTTAGGGCTTTCCATTCACACCCCATTATTTGCATACCTACAGCCTTGCCTGACCACTCTGATCTGCCGCCCGTGTACTCACATTTGAGGGAACAAACTCACTCATCCAAATTATGGATTCTCTGTGTTCCTTGCAGTGGAACAAACTCCCAGCCTTCACTGTTTGTTAAGCTTAAAACCTCGCAGTATGTCACCACATCCTGAAAACAACCGACTCAACATGAAAAGGGCAGAAGTTAAGCATACTCTGGGGCTTTTTCAGATTGTCAACTTGAGTGAGCTCATTCCTAGAGAGTGTAGATGTGAAGTAAACATGAATGTGAACCCATCGTTGTAATTAAGGCCACAGAAGAGACACTGCGTGAATGAGAAAACCTGTTCACAGCACCATGACATCAACAGCAGCAATGAGCCTCTGCAAATTTATTCAGACACTATGTGATAACTGATATTTTTGTAGTTTCAGCAAACAAGCATTTGTTCATATGGATGATGGAGCTGTCTTGCATGGCACATTATTATTTAAGAAAAAAAAATGCAGATTTGTATTAATGCTAATGCTTCTATTTGTATCAGTGTTGTATGATTTATACTGAAAATTCACAGAAATAGGGGAGAATGGGGATAATTGCCACACTTTTGGCTTTAACAACTCTAACTGTTTTTGTTGGGTTACAGTATTTATCTGAAACTGTAATATTATTTTAGTTTAAAATCTACAACTTTCTAAATGGTAAAACTGATGGTGTTACATCCATTCTCAGTCTCGCCTAGTACACCTACTAAATCTATGCTACATTTCCATCTGCTTCTACATACTAAGATACGCTCTACTGTATGCTACGTACCTATCTGCATATTGCTGTAGAGTCCATTCATTATTATGCTCTGGAATATTTCCTGTCAGAATCATATGACATGGTCTTGATGTTTTTCAAGCTGAAAGGTGTTTTTTTGGGGAATGCAACCGAATCAGGGCCAGTTTGTGAACACAATAACAGCAGTCAGAAATCATAATCTATCTCAATGTCTATGTAACATGCCTGACTGCATGTGAATGAACTTTGAAATTAATTTTGTTCCAGCACAGTTCACATTTCTCCAGTACTGCTCTTTTCCCAGCACTAGACTTTCTACTGCTCCCAACTTCAGTTCTACATTTCCATTTAAAAATGCAAGTGGCCAATGGAGCGAGAGATAACACATCAATCATAGGCTGGCTGGGAATAAGCCTCCTCTTTCACCTGCCAACCAATGGAATGACAGCTTGCCGTCACCCAGCGTCTCCTGAGAGTCTGCCTCAACAAACCTTTCACACAGCGAAGCGAGCCGCCCACAGGGTGACAAATCTTGCATTACCAGAGCCCTGTGGAGTCTGGCTGATGTACTTGCTGTACCAAAACACTCTTTGTCCCCAAAATGGGATAGATGTTGGAGGGCTGAGAATCTTTTCCTGTGAAAAATGGGCAGTCGTTTTGCAATCCATGTAGTTCTGGATGAAACTATTTATGCCCCCAAACAGGGGCAGTCGTGGCCTTATGGATAAAGAGTCGGACTTGTTCGCGGGTTCGAGTCTCAGGTCCGGCAGGGATTGTCGGTGGGGGGAGTGAATGTCCAGCGCTCTC
>NW_015548184.1:2742446-2746012 GCF_001515605.1 Sinocyclocheilus anshuiensis
CAAAAAAAAACCCCAAAACATATATATATATATATATATATATATAAACCACTAATGTTAATGTATATTTGTAATGTAACTTGTTGGCCATCAAGCAATTTACTCTTTTTGAATACCTTCATAGAATTTAAAAAAATTGATTTTGTGGCTTCCTCAATTAACTCAATTAATTAGAATAATCTTATTCAACAATTTTAACATGTAAAAACCTTTTCAATTTGTAGTAGTTTACTTCATTCATTTGTGTTGGGACTAAATGGTTAATATGAATGATTACTGATAATATACATGATTAATATTCATTGGTCTTAAAGTGATAGTCCACCCAAAAGTGAAAACTCAGTTATGAATTTGAATGGATGGATGGATAAATGGATAGATAGATAGATAGATACTATAATAGTAATAAAATAGCTGCTTTTACGTTCCACAGAATAAAGAAAACTGTACAGGTTTGGAACAACATGAATGTGAGTAAATTACATGGTTTTCATGCATATTCCATCCTTAAATGTTCTGCTTTGCAGATGGATTTTGGAAATTAGCACCTAGAAATACTGTTTTAAAGATTTTTTGAAGGGCAACAAATGGCAGGCTATCACAGAACAAATCATAATTGCTTGTTTTTGTAGTTCTCAGAAACCCCTTTTGACCTTCATACTTGTGAAAATGTCATAACTGACTACATGATGTTATTTACATCTCATTAAACTACTGCAAATAATCATGAGTTCAAACATTTGGGTTTTCTCTCCATTCTTAACTGCACTTTCACATTCACTTTGTGAATAGTTTTGTTCTTTCTTTCTTTCTTCTTTTCACAACGTGACTAATCCAGCACAACAATGCCGCTCTGAGAAAATTCTGCAGAATCTGATAATGTGATCAGAAGAATCATGGCTTTCATATTGGCTTTTCTCCCGCCTCTTGCACTTTTCCAGTGTGACAAAATTAAAAAGGCTGATTTACATTAATGGTCCTCACAATTTCAGCGAGTGGCCTGCTGTGCGCTCGGTGGGGTTGGCCCACATGAAAAATCCCTTTATTAAGCTGTCACAATTTTTGCTAGAAAAATAATGTCCGGATAAAGACATAAATAAATGCAAAAACCTTGGATTTATCAGATAATTAATGCGTTCCATACCACACACTGTGCATGAAAGCTCGAGGGGGCTGGTTCCCTCTGAGGAAGCATTATACACCTCGCTCCAGAGACTTGACTGTGTAAAACACAGCTGCATTGATGCAAATAATGATGGAGTCACATGTAATGTCCAATTTCACATCTATATGACCAATTATAGACCTCCTGAACCTTATGCATGCATCTTTGACCTGACCTATCTGACATTTCTTTGCTTTACTGGTGATTTAAAGTATCTCATACATGTTTTACACCATTATTGTTAACATATGTTCCCTTCGGTCCCCTCTTCCAGTGAGCTGTAAATTGTCCCTTGGACTGAAATAAAGTCAGAGAAAGCTGTGCAGAAGTAATGAGGCAGGCAGAAAGGGATCTGCCCAGAGCAATAGTGGAGAGGTGAGGAAGCTGAGTTCCCTAACGAAGCATCATGCCCAGAGACTGGAGAAGACTGCTGAGAATGGAGTAGAATGAGGATTAGTTTAAGGATGTGTGACTTTTCCTCTGTCTTTGATGTTTTGTTTAGTTCCCTGTGTCTAGTTAATGAACAGGGAGGTGGTGCTCTGGGTGTCGTTGCAATGCATTGTGGGAACTCATCAGCAGTGGTGGGAGAAGGGGGATGCAGAGTCTCCATTCAGTTTTCTAATGGGAATTTCTGGGGTCTGAAACTAATATATCATTCATATTATTGGAAACAGCTGATTCAATCCCTCTTACATAATCGCGAACTACAGTAGAGTGATTATATGACACTGAAGACTATTGGATTAATGGCTGCTGAAAATCCAGTTTAGCCATCCCCGGAATAAATTACATTGTAAAATATATGAAAGGTATGTTTATAAGGCAACAATGCACTAAAAACAGAAATGTTTTTCCTTTGCGTTTTTGAAAAGTTTTACGTATAGACGACAATGTTGTCAAACCATTCCCCATTCACATGGAATTTTGAAAACAACTAAAAACGCTCTATTATGCATGCCAGGGGTGCATTTCCCATACAACGACGTAACTCGTTGATTAACCATTATAGTACGACTGTTTCCCAAACTCGGTTGCATCTCCATCGTTTGAACCACATTAGGCCCTGTTCACGCTTGGTATTAAGATGCGTTTTAGTCGATTGGATCACAAGCGGACAACGCTAAAAACAGGTGTAAACGGGGTGTGAAACATTTTGAGCTCGTCCAATTTCGACCACTTCCAGAGGTAGTCGAAAACGCATTCGACTGGATTGCTTTCGTGGTGTAGATGCTGATGTGGTTGAATGCGTTCGAGCAGCCACAAAAGACTGCCTACTCTCCACCTACTGACCTAATACGTAATCATTGCAAGACGTACAAGGACGCGCGCTTATTATTATCTCTGCTTAATATCTTCTAACACTTTATTTTGATGATCTACAACATACAACATACTGAATATGAGAAACTTTGCAAGTATATGTCAACTTATTCTGCTAACCCTAAACCTAACCTAACAGTCTACTCTGAGAGTTAGTAAACATGTAAACATGCAAATTAATGAGAATTAGCTGACATGTAGTTGCAAAGTTACTTCTAGTTTGTAGAATGTCTAAAGTCGACTATCAAAATAAATTGTAACCGGAAAGACTAAACACGTAATACGTATGTGCACAGTAGTCACCATTTCACAAACTTGCATTTTTGTAGTTTACATGGAGACAATAATGGTATTATTTTCAAAAACGTGCATTTTGAAACCCGTTTTCAAAGTTTGTGTTTTCAGGCCCCCAAAACGCTGTTGCCGTGTCATGTAAATGCCTTTTAGAATAGAAAAAGAGTTATTTGAAATTGTACTAATATTTCACAGGTTTACTGTTTTTATTGTACTTTTGATGTCAAATATTTCAAGCCTTTGCATTTCTTTCTTTATTTGTATTTCATTTTTAGTCATTTTATTACATAGTTTAGTATGTTTCGAACACTCGAACACACACACACACACACAAACACACACACACACACACATACACAGCATCCAAAATAAACTCTGAAAATGTATTATGAACACATAAACACACACACATGCATGTATATATTTAAGAAAAATATTATATAATTATATATAAACTATTTATATTTATATATAACATATATGAATATATATAATTGTCACGTAGCTGTGCTCTAACGAGGCGCATTATATATCACATTATATATATATATATATATATATATATCACGGCAGGTAGTTCTAAGGATATCTATATATTCTAAGGATATATATATACAGTATATATATTTATACAACAGTTCGTTCTGGTTCTCAAATCTGATTAGTTGAGAACCGTGAGATATTGTACTGGTATCGCTACAGGAACGCCCTTTCACAATTTTGTATCACTCCGCTCGTCCTAGCCTGGTCTATGTTTTTTTTTTAATTATTCACTCTGAGTCAATCG
>NW_015548184.1:2746419-2756419 GCF_001515605.1 Sinocyclocheilus anshuiensis
AATAAACTTTTATTTTGGATGTGATTAATCACGATTAATTGTTTGACATCACTAATATATAAACGCTAACCTTTTGCCTGTGTAATCTTGATTCACTTCTCAGGAAATACAGATGGTTTTCATTTGAGCCTGAATTCTGAATTTCAAGGAACCTTCACAAGCATGACATTTTGATGAGTTTAAACTAATCCTCACAAGGATATGGCACACATTTGTGTGGAGGGGTGAAATGAACACATCTAAGAGGGTTGTAGCATTTCCTGTGAACCACAGACTTTAGACGACTATCACCGTTTACTGAACTGGAATCAGAGTTTGCGAAGGAAACACGGCCTACCGAGGGAAAGGTATGAGGTAGAAAACTAAGCATTAAAAGAGTAGTTCACAAAAAAAAATAATACCAGCATATAACTGTGTGTTTTCACTGCAGGTCGTTCTAAGGATGGAGTCAGAGTCAGAAGCCAGAATCTTCTCTAAACACAGAAAAATGACGTGTTTATCCTCAATACATAACAAGAATTGTCAGATTGTTGACAGCATGAATGGCAGGTTCAACAACATTTCACTGGTTAACCATGAATTGCCATTATCTGCAACAACGATCCTTGAGTGCCTTGAATGACAAGGCAATATGCAAGCGCTACAATCATGACGTTTGGTTATATGAAAGTTGTCAACTACAACTGAGCAAACAAGCTTCTAAAATGAGTCACTTTTGCTTTCGAAACACTTTGTGCACACAATAAAATCATTGCACTATTTTAGTTTGATAGAGTTTTAGTATGTTAAACCGAACTAAAAGGGCTCAACTAACAAAACTAAACTTGACGTATATATCTGATCTCATAGTTTACAACTCAACTGCTAAGACTTATCTGAGCCAATAAGACAGCACTCAACAGTCACATAAATGTTATATTATCATCATCATATTTCAAACGTAGAGAGCCAAGAGCTTTTAACACAGGAGGTGTGGAGTAAGGGCTTACATTAACTCTCCTGGGGGGCTCGTCATCATGGTTTGAATGCTTTTTACAAATGAACTCACAACTCTCAGACAGTCTGGCATGATAAAGGAAACATATAGAACTGACAGTCTAGAATGAACAATGTCCAGGACTATTTTAACGCCTATACAGCTTAGCTATCAGTGTACATATGCTTTCATTGTGGCTGTGGTTGGGCTTTATCAAAACTCAGTGATACAATACCAAGAAAACTTGTTAGAACAGATGGAACAAATGTAATTGCAACTTGCGTTGTACAACAATGGAGCTCATTTCAGAGTTATAATAATACTGAACATCAATAGTGCATCATTTATCAAATTCTTCAATGAATTGCACTGTTCTACCTTTACAATAAAAAATAATGAGCTTAATCACGTTAGGGTACATCTGTAGTTATCAAACAAAACTATGGAGCAGCTGAAAAAAAAAGTATGTGACCCTTTGTCCCTTGAATAAAATCCTGCATTGCTTTTCTTTCATCTCAGAGCAATTTGCTTTCTGCCACTCAGCGGACATGCCCAGAGCTTAATGCTAAAGCCACAAAGAGACAGCAGCAAAAGTAGGACAATGTCGTATCTTTTTTCCCCCTTTCTTTCTTATCACGGTTACTGATTTCATTTCATTACTAACTGCATTTTTAGGGGAAGTGCTTGGTGTCACAATTCACTCGGAGCACGGAACGAGGAGACACGGCGATAGCTTCAAACTACAGTCTTTTAATAATTCAAACACAAGGGGTACATAGGAGACACAGGAACACATGGAATGACATTCGAGGACCGACAAACACTAACTGAAAGGACTGGGGCTTTTAAACACTGGGTGATTAAGGGAAGACAGGTGCATGGAATGACTAATTAACTGAGACACGGCCCACCTGGGGAGGGAAAACACAACACAATGAGTCCAGGGGCATGACATTACTCCCCCCTCCCAGAAGGTGCGTCCTCATACCGTAGAAACAACATGGGGAGGGGAGTGGGTGGGAACTAGGGAGGAGGACGGACACCCGGGAGGGGGCCGGCAGACATATTCCAGGAGGGACCCGGAGCAGGAAGAGCACAGCAGGACCCAGGCCACAGCCATAACAGCGGCCCACGGTGGAGCCGACGGAGGGAGGAGCCATGGAGAAGGAATGGCCACCGACTCCAGGGGGCCGAGCAACGACGGCGGAGCAGGTGGTGGAGGAGCCTGAGGCGGAGACAGAGAGCCAACGAGCCAGGGGGATGCCGAGGATCCGGGGGGCCAGGGTGGAGTCGAAGGTTCTGGCGACCAAGGCGGAGGTCCGGAGATCCGCGGTGGAGCCGGAGTGACTGAGGACCAAGGTGGAGTTGGCGGGAGGAAGGAGCCCAACGGAGCCAGTGGGACAGAGCAACGAGGCGCAGCCAGAGGAGTGGAGTCCAGAGGCGATGGTGGGTCGACGCCCGACCAAAGCAGAGCCGGAGGGACGAGGGAGCCCGGTGGAGCTGATGGATCGATGGGTGACGGTGGAGGCGAGGGAGCTAGGAGCCGAGGTGGAGCCACTGGGTCTAGGGGATCAGGAGCCCTTCCTGGGCTGAACTGGGGATCAGGAGCCCTTCCTGGGCTGAACTGGGGATCAGGAGCCCTTCCTGGGCTGAACTGGGGATCAGGAGCCCTTCCTGGGCTGAACTGGGGATCAGGAGCCCTTCCTGGGCTGAACTGGGGATCAGGAGCCCTTCCTGGGCTGAACTGGGGATCAGGAGCCCTTCCTGGGCTGAACAGGGGATCAGGAGCCCTCCCCTCTTCGTTCTGGCACTTATGTCCCTCCATAGTCAGCTCACCCTCAGCCATGATGCAGGGGGCGGAGCTCCTCTCCGCGCTCACACCGTCCACGGCTTGCTCCCTCGTGGTGGGCACTGTCGCCGGCTCTCGCACCTGGTCTGACGGGTTGGGCTCAACATCCGAGGCGATCCTCTGCTCAGTCGCTTGGCTTCGCTCTGGCTCTTGGATCGCGGCGGGAAATGGCTCTCCATTATCGGTGGACTCAGGCTGATGCTCCATACCGCGGGGAGATGGTGGGCTGGGCTCTGGGTCCAGAGTGGATCCGGCGAGATCCTCCACGGGGCAGATGGTGAGGGGCGACCTGTTTCTCACCAGAGTCCACTCCACGAAGGCGGCGAATTCCTCCCGAGGACCATCTTTGGACGACAGGCGTGACACTTGGAATGTCATTATCATTTTTTTTTATCTTGCCTTTTTAATTATTCCAGAAATGTGTTATAAAATAAGTGTGTCTCTTTACAAAGGCTGTTTTGAAGCATCAAGCTAAAATATCCCAGGCTCCAGTGTTTAGCATTATTTGTATATTATTACATTATTTATTCATATATTAAATATGTTCAGTTTTTGTTTTAGTTTTAGTAATTGTTATGTGCTTGTCATTTAAAAAAATATTTCTATACTGTAGTTTTTCTATATCTGTAGAACTTCATTTTTTTATATAAAATTTCTATTTTGTAGTATTTATATTTAATTTCAGTTTATTTCAATTACAGAAATTTTTTTTCATATATTTTTTTAGTTTACAAAAAAGAACTCTCCAAATCCTGTGCTATAATTAAGCAATTGTAATAATAAAAGTTAAGTTTGTATAAGAGTACTTTTGTATTATTTTTTTTTTAATTAATGCAACTTTTAAAATACCTGTTGAGTTTATATTAGGTTGAAAAACATTTTAACATGAATTTGTTAAAAATAAAAGTTAAAACTTTTTTGCAACAAAAGTACAAGAGGTTAAAATCATTCTGTGTAGGAAGAGGACTGAAATATCTGAAGGCATTATGCCACTTATGCTGCAAATTTGCCTTGCGTGATAAAAACAAACCCTGATTGATGTATCATTCAGAGTTTTCAGAAGCACATGAATAAGCATCTGCATAATTAATCAATTAATGATTTATGTGGTCTATGCCTGTGCCTGATGTTTAATTGAATAGCAGCACACAGCCAAAATCACAACTATTTCTGACTCTGTTGTGGCTAGTCGTCCATCATTGTGCCTGACCTGGACCTTAACTATCATCTGTCTGTCACACTCAGTTTGTCTGTAAAATTCCTTCTATTGGAAAGTCATTTTCTCCCATCTCTGATTCTACAGATGTGAACCAAAACACCTGAGCCCATATCATATCATCCTGACGCACCTGGTCTCAAGGCAGCACAGAGCCCCAATCCAAACAGAATAGAGATTCCCTGGTGAGTTCTGAAAGTTCATAATTTTGTTGTGAATTTAGGATAAAAATTAAAAATCTTTTATACTAATGAAAACAAAACTGAAGATGACCTCAGAACTTAAAGTCAAAGGGCTGTTAGATAATGTTAACAAATAGCCATTTAGCAATTTTAGCAAACACTCCTTTGGTCTAACTCCATTCTCGTGTAATTCTTGTGTGTAAAATGTCTGATGATCCGATCGATTCCTGCTCTACATGTTTCGTCAGTAATGTCCTGTTTCACTACATTACGGAAGTAAAATTGGTTGTAAATGGCAATTCACATTGACATGTTTTTGGACAAAGTGATGGAGATAGACACAGAAATGAGGCCAAAAGCTGTCAAAAAGTATTTATGAGAGCTGTCATGTTACATATAAGACAACATTCTGAAGTACAGTGGACATCTACCCAATTTCTTCTCATCCTTCCCTAGAGCAATTTCTACAAATTCATTGTCACGTGCACCATCTATCTGATTATCCCTTATGTTTTATGACTAATCGGACATTTTCTTCTTGTGAGAAAAAAAAAAATGAAATAAGTTATCCTTCTTTTGGTTGCCAGGTAATTAAATGCAAAACCACCATGTAATGTAGGTGTCCTTCCAATTCAAGTACTCTGTGTTACTGTGATCTAATTAATTTGGCATGCATACCTTTTTTGCAGAAGTCAGTGAAAGAGTGGGTTTTGAAAGCATGTTGCATACATTAACTTACCAGCTTAAAGCTCCTGTACTTTTGTTTTTTTTAAAAATGGATGTGATTGTGGGTGTCAGCGGTTTTCATCTAAACACAACGGACAATTAAACAATGATTTTGTAGCAGACATTACAATTAAACAGCATTCTGCTTTAATTAATAAAAAGAGCTCAGGGGTAAGAGACTCATGTAGTGTGAATATATAAGACGGCTACTTAGATTTTTAACATGTTGTGATCGCTGGCGACCCGCAAGGCACTTAAAAATGCATGAGTGTTAAAAACACTGAAAACAGATTTGTGCTGGAGGCATTAAAAAACAAACATCTTGTCAAATGCGGGAATTCTTCATGGTGTCTGGTTTGAAGGGTGAAATGGATTGATATGTACAGACATTCGAAGCGACTTTCTCTACTAAGCTTTTTCCGCCTGCTGTCTGAAACTGACTTTGCGTTCATGATGCAAAATATAGATGTGATTTGTATGCATGTTGTCAATGCCAGAGAATAACCTCCAGGCCCAACAGTGGACTGGATAGTAATTAATTTTTTCCCGTTACCGTAAGGTATGTGTTATAAATGCCAGACTAAGCTCTAAAATATGTGTGCTTTAAAAGGTATATATGGCATTCATAAAAGTATTTATAAAAATGTGTAGGATCTCTGTCTTCGAACGGACCCACTTACACTATTGAGTCACACATGAAACAATCACATTCCATTGAGACAAACTGAGGAACCCCTATGCAACCAGCTGCGGTCGTAAAACTCATGCAGGGTCAGTGAAGTGTTGAAGCAGTTCCTGTACTATCTAGCGTATCGTCTCAAGAGACTCAAATAAAAAACAGTGCTTAAACCCTAACTCAAACTAGGATACAAAACTATCTTTGTTTTACGGCAGCAGAACCCAAAGAACCGTTACCGCCACAACTGACAAACCAGAGGTACTTCGAGGAGAATGTGTGCAAAGGGATGCCCACAGCATATGTTGATGGCTGCTCCTACAATCAACCATTTTAATATATTTATAACATATTTAAATAATACTTATTTAAAATGTTAAAATAAGTATGTTGATGAATCTAATAGATTTTTCTAGAATGAAAATATTTAATTTTAAAGGTTGCCTGCTCTTTGCAGCTGCATCAAAAATGTGAAGTACATACAGGATTACGGGAGATGTCTCGCTGTCCCCTGCTGAGTCTGAGTATATGAAGACCCTTTAATTCTCCCTCGAGGCCATAGCATCCATCAGGCGCAGTGTGTGGGGTCCTGCAGGGCGCATGATTGAGCTCTCCATGACTCGGGACAGACAACAAGCCCAGAGGTCCTTTTGTCCCTGAACAGCACACAGCCAGGCAGGGCACAGGTTAATGAAAAACACCAGCTTCATCCCCACAGAGCACCTGACAGATTGAGGAATGCAGGAGTGGGGGACTTTTAACAGCAGAGGGATAATCTAAAAGTAAAGCATATTTACTATATTTGTGCTTTATATACAGGTGACTGCAAAACACAGACATTTAGCATTTGGAAACAGCTTAAGAAACCGTATCCAAATGTTGAAACACCCTACGGACACCTACTGACATGGCTGCTCTCATACCAGAAATTTAAATAAATCTTCCATCAAAGTGTGTGAAATGAACAGTCACAGAGAAGAAGGAGAAGGAGAAGGAGAGAGAGAGAAACATCTCCCTGAGAATCCGGCAGATGTAATTGTTATTCAAAACAGCAGTGTCAGAAAGAGGTGAGCTCATACTGGGTGAGCGGATTGCTTTTTCTCCCTGAAGGAAGAGAGGAGCACTGGTCTTTCTGAATATCTCCGAATCAAAGTCACTTATTAACCACACAGAATTATCCTGCTCACTGCATCTTTTCAGGGGCCTTATCCACTGAATCTCATTTGCAGAGATAACAGTCTTTCATCTTGCACAGCTGATAATAGTTTCTTTCCTTCTGCTGGTAAGTGAAAATGTTTGGGAGAAGAGTATGATATTGCAAAATACATGATGAAAGAAAAAGGCTTTGAGATTTTAATTTTTTTTTCAGTATCCCAGGACTGGATCTTTGGGTATATGAGGTATTTACATGGCAAAAATGCGAGACTTTCCTCAGATCACAAAGCACAGATTATAACTTTAGAAGGGTATTGTTTTGCATCCTTAGTTTTTAGGTGTTTATGGCCATTAGTGTACAAGTTTGCATGTCTTCTGGTGATAATGTTTGATGTGAATCATGGATTAATTTTGGATTAATCCTTAATGTTAAAGGGGTCCTATTATGCTCTTTTACAAAGTGTTGATTTTGTTTTGGGGGTGTACTAGAACATGCTCTCATGCTTGGTGGTTCGAAAAACGCATTATTTTTCACATAATTTACATTATTACAATACCTTTCTCCCCAGCCTGCCACAAACGACTCGATTAGTTCCGGCTTTGATGAAGGTCCGCCTTCCGAAAAACAAAATGTGTTGTGATTGGTTAGCTGTCCCAGTGCGTTGTGATTGGCGAACAGCTTAGACGGTGTTTCAGTACTGCCACGCCCCTTGCTCCGTCTTTCAACAAAAGCTTTTGGCGTATCCGGCACTACTCACTCGTGTTGTGGAAGCTGTCCTCAGTAAAATGCGCAGCACACAATAACAAAATGGGGTTATAATGCTCAGGAACAGAGTTAAAAAAATAAATTGCAAAAATTAAAAAAGTGAAAAAGCATAATAGGACCCCTTTAACACTTTAGTATAGGGACCGATTCTCAATATTAACTTATTAGCATGCCTATTAATAACATATTGGCTGTTTATTAGTACTTATAAAGCACATATTCGTCATGACCATATTCTACCCAATACCTAAACTTAACAACTACCTTACTAACTTATAATAAGCAGCAAATTAGTAGTTTATTGAGGCAAAAGTCGTAATTAATGGATTGTTAATAGCAAGAACTGGACGTTAAACTAAAATGTGTGACCTCATTGTGACATTAATTTTCTGACCTTTCTGCCTTTCTGACCTAAAACTGACCTTTTATTCAACCTGTAAAATAAATAATTAAACTTTATTCTGAAATCATTATTTGTAGATGCTGTGAAGTGCTACTGTAAATGTATGGTATAATTTAACATTTTAACTTCTAACTGTAGATCATATTAGCAGGTTTGTGACTGCCAGATTCACTACATCAACTGAAGCGGGATTCTGTGACACTTGGCCCTAAATGGGAATATTTTAACGTAAAATAATACCTACATTAATTAAATACATAAATAAAGAACACATCTACGATGCTGATCAGACTATAATTGGAATATCAGCTTGAATTTGAGGTTTTCTTTTGACAAGCTACACAAAATCGCGTTCAAAATCGCAGGCGATTCATTGCCGATTTTGAACGCGATTTTGTGCAGCTTGTCCGTAAACTACGGCTCTGTGTAGTAAATGCCGCTCCATCTGAAAGCACGTTCTGGAGATTTACTACTAATCACAGGAGCGGCTTTACTGATGAGATGCGCATGAAAATCACATTCGATTTTTTGCACAGCCCTACTTGAAAAGTAATTCAAATAAAATAATAAAAAAATATATTATTTAAAAGAATTAAATAATAAATGGATGTTTTTCATAATCACAAGAAAAAAATACATGTCCCAAACTTTTAAAGAGTCGCTTGGGTACATTTCTCAGATCACAGCTGAAATTCTCATCTACCTCAAGCTCCACATCTAGTCACTTGTGTGCATATAAAATCACTTTCTCATTCTTTGGAACCATCTGCAGTGCTTTGGTACTGTACATTCATGGAATTGCCATAATCTGTCAAACATATTTCTACACATTACTATTAGACTTCTTTTTTGTAAATGTGTCCTGAACTGATTAATTGAATCAGGGGAATCTTGATGAATGGAAACATAAAGCATTAGATCAATCAATGATCAACCAGTTCTCTAAAAAAGCTTAGAGGTGCATTTCATGAAGCTTTATTTGGCAAGCATACTGTATACAAACAGAAAACATCACAGTGTTACAGTTTCTGACAATGGAAGAACAACAAGCAAACAAACAAGCAGGGTCAAAAGCCGGGAAACAGACGAGGAATAAGGATGAATGGTGGAAGGACAGGGAGGCATAACAGTGAAGAGGCCAAGAACTGTTGAAACTGATATATGCCATACAGAAAAAGTGCAGCCCTGTGCATTTTCAATCATTGTCATGAAAACCATAGCCATAGTTTACAACAGGAGCTACTGACAGAGGATACTGTTATATTGACGACATGGCTAAACATTTTGACTTGTGAAACATCTTGTTTGTGAACCAAGGACTTGTCCTTTGCTGTTTGTTTGAATTGTTTTGAAAAATGCTCGCTGGTTTGCAAATGTTAAAGATGATTCAAGAAATGTACCAAAGCAACTGTGAAAACTGTAATAGATTCTGTCAATGGGCCAGTGGGTGTTTCTTACAATATAGATTTTTTTTGTCGGGCGTAAAAACAGTTTTTTTAACCTTTTGTTCAAGGTGATGTGAAGGATTTAGAAACCAGTAACCACAAAGGGTCCTCATATGAGACTAATCAATCGGCTATCAGCAAAGCTTTTGCTACCCAATTTGAAAGTTGTTTGGTAGCTACTCCATGTTTATTAGTCACAGGAGTTCTCTATTGGTCAATACAATGTGGGAGTGACCAGCATTTTCCAGTCCCAGCAGAGGGAGACTTCTAAGCACTGAAATGATCAGTGAAAGATTAATTGGACAGGACAGAGCCATCTCTGCAAGGCTTGATTCTCCTTAATTATTCACACTGGCCGCTGGGATCTGCTGTAAATGTATCATTGTCTGATGTATTGAGCCCTGGAATTGACCAGGATGTTCAAAGGGAATTTTAAAAACACCTACAGTAGCTTAACTGAGATTTGCAACACGAACAAAACAGCAGGCAAGGAAAAACAATCAGCTATGAATCTCTCATTATAACGATAAAATATAAGTCTCACTTTACAAACCTTGCATTGAATTATTAATACTGTGTTCTATGTTTTGCCAAGTAAAAAGCTGT
>NW_015548184.1:2758919-2767493 GCF_001515605.1 Sinocyclocheilus anshuiensis
TACATGAAGAGGTCACTGTTCCAGAAACAGGAGCAGTGTTAGGAACTGTTGTGACTCTGGACCTTGATTCGCTCTGAAGTGTGCACAGCAGGTGGTGTTTCTTTTGTGAATGAATCATTAGATAGATAGATAGATAGATAGATCTATCCTTACATCCTTTAACACCATCATCCCAAACCTCCTCCTGCCCAAACTAACTCAGCTCTCCGTGCCCACCTCCGTCTGTCAGTGGATCAACAGCTTTCTGACAGACAGGCAGCAGCTAGTGAGGCTGTCATTCTGATTCTGATTCTGATTAATTTTGAATGAATTGGTTGAATGAATGATTCAATGACTCATTCATAAAGACAGACAAGATGATTGTGTACACAGCTACTGTCTTTATTGTCCTTTACCATTCATAGTATGAATATGGGTAGTATAAATGATATTCAGATGTACTATACTACTATGCCTACAATGTAGTATACAAGGGATGCAGGGAGTCACTTGAATGAATCAGCGGTTTAAACGAATCTACTGAATGAATGATTCCAATTACTCACTCATAAAGGCAGTCACGTACTAATGATGTAACCTGCAGAAGGAGTTACTAAAAATCTTCAATTCCTTCAGAGTGCAAAAGATGTTCACATGTTCAAAAGTCAACAGGTACGATTTAAAATAACATTTCTATTTGAATATATATTAAAATGTAATTTATTCCTGTGATGCAAAACTGAAATTTCAGCAGCCATTACTCAAGTCTCCAGTCATGTGATCCTTCAGAAATCATTCTAATATGTGCCGTTTCATATTTTGGTGGGAACTGTGAAAATTTTTCAGGAATTTTTGATGAATAGAAAGTCCAAAAACAGCAGTGTTTATTTGAAATATATTTTTTTGTAACAATGTAGAAGACTTCACTGTCACTTTTCATCAATTTAATGGATCCTTGTTGAATAAAAGCCACATATATAGAAAAACTTTCTGACCCCAAACTTTTGAAAGGTAGTGTATAAATCATATCTGCTCCTGCCAACAGCATCAGTGACAGGACGGATTATGAAGACAGCAGACTGCTAATGGAAGCTGATGGGTTAACAGACTCTCTTCCAGCCTGAGGCTTCCATGTGAGTAGGTCAAATGAAGAAGCAATACAGTAAGCGTGTCCCCGAGAGACCGGCACCACTTTTCTCCTATTGCCACACTCCTAGCACAGTCACTGAGCCTGACAGCTGCTATTGATGTCAATTATGATAATTAATTAAATGCTTCCTGGGGAACAGACGGCAATATTCAGCACTTCTCTCTCCCTCTCTCTGTCTCTCATCCTCACTCTCGAAAGTCACTTCAATAGTTAGTCGACTCAGTAGCTCAACGCACAAGCTTAAAATTGTGCCAGTTCTTTGATTTTTTTCGGCAGTCCACAGATGGCATGACGTATATTTTCTATAGCTACTCATTTCTGTTGCGCATAGATGATCTGAAGTCGTGAATTACTGAGAGTCAAGTTGTCACTTAAAGGTTGTCAGAATATTTCAGTTTGGCTATTAAATTATTCACAGTTGTTTGGTATGCGCTTTGAAGAGTTAACGGCACATCAAGTGATTTAAAGGGGTTATATGATGTTGCTAAAAAGAACATTATTTTGTGTATTTGGTGTAATGAAATGTGTTTATGCGGTTTAAGGTTAACGTGTGCTGACTTTCAAGTGTTTCCCCAGGGACAAACCCAAATTTAAGCGTGAAGTATAATTAAACAAACTAAATTCATCAAGATGTCTTTTTTTTACGCGCATGGTTCCGTTATTAGTGAGAGCATAACAAATGCATTCAGCGTGATAGATGCTGAATGCTATCTTGTTGCCACAGATTGTCCCATTAAATTACATTCATAACAACTCTCTGTATATTTTTCCAGAGGGCTCAGAGACAATGTGTCCTATTATTCTATTATTGAGTTTGCTGTGCTGTAAATAGTATGTGATGTCAGAACAGTAAATCAAAACATGCTGGTGGCTGCATCAAGGGGAAAAAACACGAAACACACTTCATAGCCTTTTCGAACTAATGAGTTTGGCTATATTAGTAATTTCTGCAAAGACAAAATGATTGCTTCACCGTCCAGTGCTATTCCAGAGAATTATGTGCCTCAGACTTTCTTGCAGCAGTTTCTGAAAGGTACTTTTCTGTTCCAGCTTAACAATGACGTATGTGCACAAAGCGAGGTCCATGAAGTAGAAATGGTTTAGTGAGTCTGGTGTGGACAAACTTGACTGACCTGCACGAAGCCCAGACCTGAACATTCAATGATCTGGGACACCGACTGCGAGCCCAAAATCAGTGCTTGACCTCACTGATGCTCTTGTGTCTGAATGGAAGCAAATCCCTGCAGTCGTGTTCCAACATCTAGTACTGTAGAAAGCCTTACAAGATGAGAGCAAGCTGGGAAAGATTAATGCCCATGGATCTGAAATTATGAGTGTGGTGTTCTGCTGTTCACACACTTTCAGCCATGCAGTGCACTTCATCCATGTTAAATGAAAGACAAACACTATGGAATTACAGCCATCAAAAAAAAATAAATAAATCAAATCTGAAATCTGTCTTTTGTGTGTATTCTTACATTTCATTCCAACACTGTATACCTCTGTCTGTAACCATTTCCTCTTTCTCAAAACTTAATGATTTCATCTTCTTGGTGGTCTGATTTTATTAAAAATGTTTACATATTTTTTTTATTTAATTTTGTAAATAATAATTACTTGATTAATTAACTTTAGAAATTATTTTATTTATACTGTAATTATAATTGATTTAAAAATTATTTTTAAATATTAATAAATTATTTATTACTATATTTTTGTATTTATCTATGCATTCTTTCATTATTATAATTGATTTAGATTTTTTAAAATTACATTAAATTTTAGTTATAAAATTAAATATTAAAAAATACATTTATTTATGCATGTGTGCATTTATAATTAAAAGTACATTTATATAAGATGTATTCAGGCAAACTGGGACACTTTTTGCCATTGAGATGACTGGGGAAAATGTCCCAATTAACCTGAATTCACTATGCTATATATATTTTTGCACTTAAATTTAACAGAAACACGGCTGTACACAGCCACTTAACTTCCTGAAAGTCCTGGCCTTATGCTGGGACTGATAGATGGTTCCCACAAGGTCCACATTGTCATCATTGTGACGACATCTGTTCCATTTGTTGACTACTGTTATTGATTTAATATTTCTCTGCCCGCCAGCCGGGCTCCGCAATGCGCCTGCCATCATCAATTCCTTAATGAAATTACCTGTGTATTAGTAATGGCTGGTATGACCCCATCAGTCCCATCATTCTTGCTGGATAACGAATAAATGTAAAATCCCCAGCAAACCTTTAATCCTGCTGGTCTGGCTCCAAAGATAAAGAAAAATCCCTACCAGAACTGAAACTAATTAGACAACGCACTATTCTAAATGGGCTTTGGTTGCCTTTAAGTAGACAATGTAAATGTTTTCAACCTTTTGCGGACCTTATGCTTAGAATCCAAAGACTTCTCTGTCCTTCAATGTCTCAGTACGTAGCTCTGTGCCGTTTCAAATGTAACATTGTCTTGCTGACATGTTACATTAATGGGCCTTTTGAACCTGACAGCAGTGTCACGTTGCTTTAAGAACTTCAGTTCTGTAAAAGCATCTGTTCTGACAGCTTTAATTGAATTTTCACCCTGGCTGTCAGTTATACAAGACAACATTGTTAAAATGTCCCACACAGACTCAATTTAGATGCATTCATCAACACCAAAACTAATCGATTATGTCTTGATCGTTGGACAATATTGAATGAGAAAATAAACATACATTCATTATACAGCCAGAAATGTATTATACAACACTTCTAAATATTGCCTGCCTGTTATAAAAAATAATGAAACAACATGTGTAACTTCCACGTATTGGAATATTGAGCCCTGAACAACAGCCATATGTGGACAGATTGTCTCGTTCTGCTATATTCATTCACATCAATACTAATTAATCCTGATCGATGCAGCATTATTTTGCTGGCTTCATGACATGGTCTAAAGGTGATGACATTAATAGACTGCTGTGTTGGCAAAGCTCAATACACCAAGAGTTTTTTACGTTTTGCAGATTCAGTTTCTCTTGGCTATTCGCCTTCATCAGAGGATGTAGATGAGCAATGATAAGCATCTTCTCTGTATTGTTGTGCAGAACAATTTGAATATGTGCATCATATGAAACAGAAAGACCAAACAATATTGCTTTGTATATTTCACATACAATGTTGTTTTGAAGGGAGATGAGACATTTGGAAGAAAAATCAATAAAAGAATATAATAAAAAATAATTACTTGATGGTATACTGAGTGGATACATTCATTCCGACTCAGACATCTGTCTTTTGCTGTCAGAATTTTCTAGTCAAAGTGAAAGAGAGCTGGTCCTTCCTTCAAGGTCAAACAATAACCCTGACATGTCAAACATTTCTTCTCTCATACAATCAGAAGCAGTGAGCTGAATCAAGATGACTTGCACTCAGATGAAAAGACACGCAAACAACTCTAGCGTGTTCTGGAGTGTGCTTTATTCCTCCTGTCACAATACACACGCAAGTGCACAAAAACAAGTATGTATGTATAAACTGAGAGAGAGAATGTGGTGCCTGTCTCTAAGTGTCTCTTCAATCTTCTCTAGACAAAAATGGGGGGAGGGTGGATTTCATGCATTTTGCAAGTTTATTAATGTTTAGAAACTGAATGCTCTTTGAATTCATATAAATGGACGTATGGACTTCTGTGGCTTATGTGCAATTCACTGAACTGAATTTATTGTCAATACAGCCAAACCTTCAAAACACACAGCCATTAAGTGGCTAATGAAGGAAAGCAGTTTTTAGCTGACAGTGTGTGGCATTCAGCTGTTGAACATTCTTTGAATTTGTGTTTTTGTTAGCTATTACATTTAAATCAAAATGGAAACACTTGCAAAATGTAGGCTAATGACAAGCTGCGACTCAAAATACATTATAGATGTTTGAGGTAATGAAAGGAAATGTACTTTCAATAGCTAAAGTAGTCAGGAATCAATAAGCATTTGTTCCCGAGTTCTTTTGTGAAGCATTTCAAGGACAAAACTCAAAAACAATCACAGAATTGTCACTGAACACTTTCAGACAAAGATCAACAGAAACAAAAATAAATCAACTGGCATGACAGCATGCTTTTGGAGACATGCCTTGCGGTTTTAATATATGATTTTCTCAATTTACTAAAAAGGTTTCTAATACAAGTGAATGAAGATAATTTATCAAAATGGCTTTCAGCGTTGAGACTCATTAAACTTCCAGTGATTGATGTAAATTGCAATGCTGTATGTATATTTATATAGAATAACCCATATTCTGTGCATTCTTACTGAATAAAGTTGTTGTCCAATGATTTTTCTCCATTCTTTCTCTATTGCTAACAGCTAACAAGCAAATTTAAATTATGAGTAGCTTGTAGCTTTGCAAAACTTCCCCAACGCTGAAGTTTACCATCATAACACGTGAAGGCGGCATCCATCTCCCTCAGTATGAATCTTAATTCCCCATATCACAAGAAACTGCTTCTCTTGGGACTAGATGATTGATCGCCTCCATTAAGTTCCATAAGATTTTGTTTTCTTTTTCTTTTTTGGCTTACGGCTCTTGCATATGCTCCGCAACTGAATCTTGTGTATCGTTTCCCTCTCAGCAGCTTGTCTTGTCCTGTACAATGGAGAGAAGCGTGTCTCCTCCATCTGCTTGGCTACGTCGTGTTATCACTGCCAACACTAAAGCTGGAAGAAACCAGCACACGATAAGATCTGCTGCCTTTGTTGTAGTTTCAAGCAGACACAGGCGATATGGTCTACACATCCACCAAGATTCTCATGGTAACAATATTTTCACAATGCTTAGTCTTGAGATAAAGTCTGTGAAAATACCACTACACTGAAGACAGGATTCCAAGGTAAAACTGTCAGAATATAGTATAATACTGTTTGATGAATGAATAGTCATTTTTTGGATAAAATAGCAACATGCTTTTTGTACTACCTTCTTTTGTTGAGAAACTGCATATTATACATCACTGCAGAAAAATTGAACATGATAACCAAGAGGGCTGAGGCAATAATCAACACACATTGTCTGTCTCAAACTCTGTAATGAATTAGTGAAAAAAATAAATGCCTTTAAAAAAATGCACTTACTTATATGCAACACTGGGAGCCAGGCACTTATTCTGATTCATTTAGTCAGTCACTTAAGTCAGAAATGATTCACTGATTCATCTGAAACTCTTTACTCTGTAAATCCCTGTGCAGCATTTACATCCTTTTTTGAGAAACATTCAGTTAAATTATGCTCTTCCTCACTTTGCTTTTGATTCTGTAGCTAATACAGTATGACTAAAAATAGTTATGAATGGCATAACTGAACTTAATAGAGTATTTCAGTTGTAATGTAAGTGCACCAAATGTACCAGTTTAAGTTTAATGCTGACACCTTGATTGAGATAATCATTTTTGTGCCAGAAAAATACTGTTCTGACTGTAAAAACACATTATTTCATCTGATCTGTTTTATATTTAAAAAAGAAAACATTGCCTAAAGTAGCTTGATTGTAGTTAGTTTTTGCTAGTAGCTTATATTCTTTAAAAAAAACAGAGGTTGATTGTACATTAAACTACATCAAATTACCATATAAACTACATTAAATTACCATATATCCTGGAAAGCTAGTAGTTTCCCCAACTCTGTTACACATTAACATAAGGCAGAATGTGTTGACAAATCAAGGATGGCACAGTTTTAAGAAGGTAAAGGAAAACGTCTCAGGTTACTTATGTAACCATGGTTCCCTGAGTAGGGAACGAGACACTGCGTCCTCTAGGGGTCGCTATGGGGAACGCCTCGTCGTGACCCGTGTCTGAAGCATACATTGAAAAAACACCAACTCGTTGGCCGGCGACAGCCATGACGTAACTACCGGTGCGACTATAGAATAAATAGGCGCCGGGAGCACACATCATTCACTTCTTCGTGTTCGAAGTTCCCATGAAAGGGAACCACTATGCCATCTGACAGCAGGTTTAAAAAAATGTATTTTCTATTCGCATTTGGGATTTCCAAGAGAACTACCTTATAGGACCTGAAGCTGCAAACTCTCCAGTAATTAAATCTGTATTTGAATCATGTGCAGGCTGGAATAAACTCATACCTGAGCAGCAGATGTGGAAGCGCACAGATTCACATTGACAGCTTTGCCCAAGGGGCTGCACATAGGCAATCGAGTGGGAGAGTGTTGCACTTCATGATGCCGTGTTTGTTTAACACCTTTGGGAAATATCAAGCACGGTCTCGGTTCTACAGACTGTCTCAACCACTTCAAAGAGTAAATACAGTAAAGAGGGGGGCGTGAGGAAGAAAAAAACATGAAGTTTGGTTTCCTCTCATATCTCTTAAAAAGTCAATTAAATTTTACTTCTTGCTGACAAGAGAGTTTAACGCTCTTACATGAGCATTAAAAAGCAGCTGTTGCCTTTGAAGATAAACATTTATGCTAATATATGGTTTTATATCAAAAACATGCCTCATACATTTTAAGAGATGTCTAATGTAGCATTGCACTTGGCTGGAAACAAGAAAAATAATGTACTTTATAGAATCAAGTCTTTCTTGTCAAATGATATACTGTATAGATATAGATAAAATAGCATTTTGCTAGTTTATTTTTAATGATTATTACACTCATGTAGCTTTTATAATCTATTATGATCTGTATTAATTAAAAATGTATCTGTCAGAGCAGCCTGGTCTCATGTTTATACGTAGGTATTAATACGTAACATTTACAAGCACAAAATGTACATTTTTGTATGTTTTTATTGATGCTAAAACGTACAATTTAGACGTATTTCAACGATTAAAACGTACAAATCGCGACGTATTTTTAGCTAAAAAACGTAAAATATGTACGCATCTTTTATATCATTATGATATTCGTATCAATGCATTTTTATCATTTTATCAAGAAGCGATTTCGATTTTTAGACCCCTTAACCTACCCCAAACCTTAACCTACCCATTTTACAGCGAATATAAAAGGATATAAAACGCAATTGACCGAAATATGCAGGAAAATAACCATTTTAGTAACAATAAAGCATTAAAATATTTCATAGTCGCTACCTCTAAACCTAAACATAACTATTTCTGTACAGTATAAGAAAAACATGACAGACAGATAAATGCAATTACAATCATTTATTTGTTGCAAAAATGTCAAAAGCAGTACCAAAAGTAATCCAAATGATGATGTGTTGCAGTCACAGTCCTCTCTGGTGGAATACAGTAGGTTTGTGTGAGGTGCAGAGCAGAATTTATGTTGTTAATTGCTGAAAATATTATCCAGATTATTTTCCCGATCCACTCTGTGAACTCGCGCGTGACGAATGCAGGCGAAAGCCAATGGTATGAAGGTAGAATGACGTCAAAAAGATTTGCATACGCAGGGTAATATTTGTGGAAGTG
>NW_015548184.1:2767908-2771498 GCF_001515605.1 Sinocyclocheilus anshuiensis
TTCATACAATGGCCGTTTCTCAATATGCGTTCTTGTCTGTACTTGTGTTCTTGTGGACTTGTGAAACGTCATCAGTCGTCACCGAAGTACTGTTCCAATTCAAAGTTCACATCTATCCAAGTACAGTTCAAATCCCCGGATGTGTTCTTGCTCCGCCCCTTTTATCAAGGATGCATCCAGAGGTGACTTGTGCGAACTTGAGGCAGCCAGGTATCCCAGAATGCATTTTGCACCAACCAGCGAGCATTAATGGTGGAGGAGAAAACCCGCATGATTTTCAAAATATTACTGTTATTGTGTCATGAAATACAGTTATAAGAGTATTTCAGGCGAGAATGTAGTTGTTTAAAACTCAAATCTGCAGTTTATTTATAAAGATAGGGCCTATTTGAAAATTTGCTTCGCCGATTTCTGAGACTTGAGCTCCAGGAGATCACTGGGCACTCGCTCATGTATCCGCCGAGAGCAGTCTCACCTCGGCTAATCCTTCTGACATTTGCTGCTAGCTCTGATGTTTCTGTAGTGGTTAAACATGAGATATAATTCATTTTGGGTAAATCTAACAGGCAATCTTTGGTCTCATGAATCTATTATTTCTTCCAGGTCATATCGTTTTGGCTGAGCACAAAGTTATTTTTCATAAATGATTTATTTATTAATCGTAATACAGCGCTGACTTTGTTGCATACATTTGACTGAATTGTTTGCTTTTGTCTTATTTCCTATTACATAAGTCTCTTATACTTTATAGTTATACTTTTATAAGGGCTATTACTGTTCATTAAAACTGACATTGAACAAAAAAGGAAGAATTGTGCTTGTCATATTTCATTTTATTATACATTCAGTGAAGATAATCAGAGTATGTGCACATATGACCTAAACCACATATTAGTATGTTTTATATTTTTTAAATGAAAACGAAAAGAGCTGTTTTATATTTTGAAGAAAACGAAAAGGCAGTGGTGTTTGATATCATATTTCGTCGTTTTGTACAGTGAAGAGAACAGGAGTAGCCAAGGCGAGCAGACTGACCTTATCAAGTACGCTGCTGTTCCATTTGCAGAATTACCGGACTTGCGTCCTCCCATCCTCGGTATTGAGTACTTGGTATTGAGAAACAGCCAATGAGCGTTTATGAGAGATTATTCTGCCGTAAAACCAAGCGGCAACCTCCCGCTCTCTCTCGTGAAGCCAAGGAAGTGACTTAAACTGTAATTCGTCAACTGGCCGCTAGAGGCTGGCTGCAAAAGGGAGTCAATCCCATAGACTCACCATGTTAAAATGCCTAACTTTACAGCAGAAAAAAACAGCCTGGTTCAAAAAATGATTTTGGTCTATATAGCTAATTTTGCCCTTCATGACAACTGTGAGGGGGGTGAATTTTTTTATAACTCATCCGTTTAAATTATATTAAGCCTTAAAGTGGAAGTGAAGCAGTCAGTCAAGTTTACATTATTTAGTAAAGCGATTTCCACTTTGATTAAAAAATATATAACAAACATGATTAATGTAACCATTTTAAAGAAAAAAGGTTGTTTTTTTTATAGCTTTGTTCTGCATAATTAAGGGCGTGACCACTTGAGTGACAGGTGGATTGCCGATGCTGTCACCACCGTCAAGCTAGGTGGGCGTGGTTTCAGCAACCAGCTCCCGCCCCTTTGCCCATTTTCGATTGTCCGGGAGTGACGCGTGGCGACGCGCTGCCAAGATGGCGACGGCCGGCTCCGCCCACTTTGAGCTTCAAAACCGTTCTTCAGAAACCTACGGGTGACGTCACGGACACTACGTCCATGTTTTTATAAAGTCTATGCGCAAAACCTGTTGTTTGAAGCGGCAACATTTGAATTTGCCAGGCTACCTTGAAAGAACGAACTCGGAAGGACGCGAGAACACAGAACGCATCTTTGTGAGAAATGAGATGCGCTGTGATCTTGCTGCTCAACTGACAGCCAGCGCGTTATAAGGAGTGAGACAGCAGCACGCAATGTACAATAAATAACACATAACATCACAAACAAATGTCATAACGCTTTTAAAACATTTATTTCTTTTTATTGTAGACAATATTTTCATATTATGCTATAGCTTGCTATGCTAATGCTATGCTTTTTACCGCATGTATAATGATTAGGCTATTTATAATGTTACATATTTCATTGCCAATGTTAAAATTATTTTTATGCTTTCTCACTTCATTAAAATTATGCAAAACAAAACGACAAATATTTACTTTCACGAGCTGTCACATATTTGTGCGCTTGCAGTGGGAATCTCTTAATCGAGAACGAGAAGTTTAAAGAGCAGGTCATATGGTATTTTAAAGTGTCTTAATATTGTGTTAGAGTCCCCTACAACAGGTTTAAATGCATCTAAGATCAGAAAACATTGTAATTTTCTCAGAATATACATTTAATATTAGAGTCATTTGCCAATGATTTTATAACGATTCGTTCCAAGCAAGTTCGGAGCAAACCCCTCCCCTCCATAAGCCTACTCTGCTCTGATTGGTCAGCTGGCCAAGCCTGTTGTGATTGGCACAGAGAGGAGTCCTTGAGCAAGTTAGCTAGCGCTACCATTGACAAAGCACCTTTACATAAAACAATAATATAGTGCTCCAATCCGTTCTTATAATAGTGACATAAAATACAAAAACACTTATGCAAGCGAATCGTGCCTACAGCTAAAGTTTTGCTGCTAAACTGTGAACACTTAAAACAATAATGGTGGATACGTTTGCCGAGTGCTAACGTGACTAACTGAGGAAACAATACAGTTTGTAAACCAAAATATGTCTACTGTAATGTTTGAAGAACAACTGTACCCAGGGCCGTTTCTAGCCAATTTGACGCCCTAGGCGAAATCCCTATTGGCGCCCCCCCCACCCCCCCAAAAAAATATATATATATTCTTTTCAGACACCAGTTTCTTGTCACATTCAAATTGGTTGTCATAGTAACGACACTACTTTGTGGAGATTCAGCGCATTGTGAGTTCCACAAATCTGAATGCATTATTTGTAAACTGACTGTTAAGATAAACATTTTGCACAATTTATTATCTGTAATATCATTGTGTTGCCACTAGATGCCTGTATAGCCCTATGTAACAATCCATATTGCACATAATTTACACATAAATTAATTTTTATTACATTTGGATACATGTTTAGATATTATCAATGGCTACTTTTTTGTCTTTATCTGTTTTTTGTTCAATTGTTTTGTTGTTGTTGCTTGAAACATTGATTTAAAGTGTCAGTTATTGCATTATTATTTCAGTCAAACCTATAAAAAGTTTGTTACCCCAAATTACATATAAAAGGCAGCTCAGTGGAATAAAAGTAATCAATGCAGCTACTTAATCCTTTGCTACTCATTAACGCGTGAACTTCCCCTTTAAATAACGTGACGCTCTGCCCTCTATGACGCTGCTCCCATTAAGCGCTGTTGGAAGTGAATGAATTGATTCAGCATTTCGACACCTCCGTAAGGATGCATTACACTCGACAAAGCGGTTTAATAAAGTATGTATTGATCTCGTGAGTTAGCAAATTTTACTATACCAATATTTTTTAATTGGCTGTTAAA
>NW_015548184.1:2771783-2772168 GCF_001515605.1 Sinocyclocheilus anshuiensis
ACTCAATTGAAAATGTACACATAACGTATCAATCGTACTTACAGGTTGTGGTTCGGAGAGCTTGTTAGTCCAAATAAAGAAGATTAGAAGCCAACGAAGATAAAAGCCAAGATTAGAGAAGATGTCCTTGGTAAAATGACATGCACACAACAAAAGGTTCTTTCATTCATTCAAGGTTCATTTCTGTGGTATCTTTGAACACAGTGTCTTCTCAACATGATGTAAACCAGAGCATGTGAGCGGAGCGGAGCGTGAGTGGAGCGGGGAGCGGAGTGGTAATATTTCCTTAAGAGCGCAGAGCGCCTTTCTGAAGATTCCGCTCCGCTCGCTCAATACGCTCAGCGCCACTCGCTCAACCCAGAATGCCGTTTGGTGATTTGCTTGT
>NW_015548184.1:2773069-2776378 GCF_001515605.1 Sinocyclocheilus anshuiensis
GCGGAAGTGTTTGTGGGCAGGTCAGACTCTGTTCGTATTTCGCGGGCAGGTGGGGATTATGCAAATGTGTTACCCAGTGATGTATACCCGTAACAGGCGAAAGATTCGAAAATATGACGACTCGTTAAGGCGAATCAGAATCGACTCTCTCTTTTGAGAGACAATATCTTTATTTATCATGCACTTTTTTGATTAACAACTTCGCAGATTGTTTTCATTTAAGGATAGCTACGTTATAAACTGCAAAAGAGATATTTTTCAAAAACCCATATGACCTGCTCACAGGCTTCTGTAGCAGTGTTGCCAACTTTTCAGACTAACTCTGAATTAAGTTATTGCTATTTGCAGTTGTTCAATTTGATAATAATAATAATAATTTAATAACTGTTTATTCATGATACACCTTGTTAGTAGCTTGTACCTGTGATTGTTGATCAGTTAGTTCACTATAAGAAAAATATCTAGAAAAATGGCAAAGGTACTAGTAATTTTCCAGATCATTATCCATTATCCGTTGTAACCCTGTAACCCGAAAACACAAAATACAATGCGTAATTTAAAATGCAGGTAAAATCCTGTCAGAATGTGTAGTTTTACTAGTTTACTAGCTAATAAAAATAAAACTTGTAATCGTTCAAAAATCCAATCGTGCAAAAGTGTTTGATAATTCAATATTTTAACATTCTATTATGCATTTATATTATTTTACGAACAAATCTAAATGAACATATAAAAATATATTATTTGCTGAAATTTGATGTAGTGACAATTTTGCGTCATGATTACGTCCGCCCGCAGCGTTTTCTGGGATTTCTAACTGACTTGCTGCCTCGCTGCCGTATGAGGCAATGACTTTGCAGGCAGCGTTTTTGCACGAAACTGATTTCGGACAGGCTTCTAAGGCAGCATAACGGTTTAATGATCTACAACAAAATAGAACGAGCTTTGGTGATAACTAAACGAATACTTAATTACTATAATACTGATTTCTCGCTAGAAATAACATCAAAAGTGCAAAATGTTAGTCAGAAATATACATTTACACACAAATTGACCACCAAATGCAACTTTCAGATGCCATCTTTATTTTTTAGCTCAATCGTCAACGCACAGGTAGTGATGTTACGTTCTGTGCCGAGGCTTTGGAGCGTGTGTCGAGAAATCCCGGCAGCTTTCAGTGAAGCACGTATCGAGGCTTGTATCGCTTTAGAGCAATGACTTCATTGATGACGTCCGAGGCCTCGCTTGGCCTGACTGGTTCAGGAAGCGGTTCAAATCTTGTAAATGCGCAGTCCTCTTCCCTGTTAAACCCAGCCACTTTCCAGTTTTAGACTAATAATATTGCCCCTCCTGCCTATTATGAGCAAAGACTTGCTTTACACACATTTGCTAGCCCCATTCATTTCAAGCCAATACGTTTATTACACAGTTATGATATATTATGTTATACAGTCATTATATACCACTAGAAAATACACATTATATTCATATAAATAGATTAGTCTATGTGGAAATTGATTTTTTATCTCTTCGCCGTTATTTCTAAGCCTTAACTGGCGCAAAACAGTGTATCACAGACCACATCAGGTCATCTGTAATGTATCTGCTTGTTATACACTCTTTGGTATTGTGAGCAAATGAAGCCTCGATAAATGAACCCTTCTGCAAACCACTTGGCTGAAAAGCTTCAAAGCTTCATAAGGCTTCATCTCGCCATCACTACACACAGGATTGTGGGAAATCAAAGGCAGCGAAGGATACATCTATGCTGCCTTCAAAATTCGACCAGAAGAAGGTAGGCTACCTCCGGAGACAGGAAGTGAAGCTGAATTTGGATTCGGATGTGACTTGATGCCTTCCTACATTGGAATACTGCCTCCGAAGACAGCATTTTAGAGCTTTCGGATGCAGCCGCGATGCATCCTCGATTTCAAGAACACATCCGGGCACTTTCATGCGTCCTCTGTATTGCGTTCTTGAATATTGGAATTGAACTTCGACGGTTAATGATGACGTAGAGTGAGAACACAAAGACGCAAGATCGCATAAGAACGCTTACTGAGAAACGGCCAATTGTAAAGAGCGTGTCAGTCAGCGCGGGTTATGATGCTTACAGTCACTGGACTTACTGCTCGGGATGGAGATGAAGATCGTCGAATAAAGGCTTGTATTTGGGTCTGTTTCTCGCAGTCGTATGGATTCTGAAGATTTGGATTACAGTGCACGAATAAAATTGTTTCATTTCGTAATTATGTTGCGTTTTTGGTGTATTTTATAGTTCTATCCTTTTGTGGCCCATGGCAAACAAAGTAAGCTAAACATTACATGACAAGTAAAGGTTAAACGATTGCAGAAATGATATTTATTTTAAGGTTTAAAGTGAAGTCTTGCTTAACATTATGTAGGCCTATTCTTGGAAACGAGCTGGCCGCAGAAATCACGAAATGTTATCATTTCATATTAAATAAATAAACGAGTAAACAATTTAATAATGCAGTTGAAAACAAGGTAATTGATATGACAACTAAAAACAACTAATAATAAAATTAATGCCGCGATTTCAATATTCATAAGGATTGATTTTTAGGTGTCGTCAACACGTCAGTTTTGTACGCTTAAATGCTGAAAATACGTAAGTATTTGTACGTTTAGATGCTGAAAATACGGCAGCATTGTACGTTTTAGTGCCTGTAAAACGTAAGTCAATGTACATTTTATAGAACCCCATTTTACATAAAATACATACGAATTATCATGAGATCACGTTGGTCAGAGAGTAGTATAATTTAAAATGAATTAAAGGTGACTAAAGGGGTAAAACTCTGACAGTTACAGAACCCATATACAGTTTCCCTTATACTTTGACGTACATTACTACAAAGCCACATTTATCTACAAAATGTACACAGCTTATATACAGCTTGTTAGGCTGAATTATCCTGAAATTGTCCATCAGTGGTTCAGGTCTGCCTGTAATGCTCCATGACCATCTAACTCCAGTGTTTACCAGAAAAAAAAAAATGAATCAGCATGAACAGTAAGCTTTGAGTGCTTTGAGTATCTAGCTAATGAGTAAAATGATGGCAGTATTTTCATTTTTGGGTAGACTATCCCTTTAACCCCTTTAACAATTTCTGAACCATTCCTCACTTGTTTGTTTCTTTTTGTCCCATTTGATTAGACTGCAAAACCCAAAGAGAAGAGAATCATGGGTCACACTTTATTTTAAGTTCCAATTATCGCTATTAACAAACCATTAACTATGACTTTTGCCTCAATAAACTCCTAATTTGCTGCTTATTAATAGTA
>NW_015548184.1:2777046-2814762 GCF_001515605.1 Sinocyclocheilus anshuiensis
GTAGTCTCGGCTCCTCAGCGAAAAACTGATGTGCGTTTGCACGCGCTCTCCTTTTATACCCGCGCTGCGGGGCGGGGTGCGCGTGGCGAAACACGCACGCCAACTGTCATTGGCTTGTTTAGTTTACACTCGAAGGTGATTGGGCTCTCGGGCGAGATCCCAATTCGTCAGTCACGACTGACGTAACGTCTCCGTTCCCTCCTTCAGGGAACGAGGGTTACACAAGTAACCGAGACGTTTCATTTCGTAATTATGTTGCGTTTTTGGTGTAGCCTATTTTATAGTTCTATTGTCAGTCACAGCATGTCGGAGAAAACACCTTTTGTGGCCCATGGCAAACAAAGTAAGCTAAACATTACATGACAAGTAAAGGTTAAACGATTGCAGAAATGTTATTTATTTTAAGGTTTAAAGTGAAGTCTTGCTTAACATTATGTAGGCCTATTCTTGGAAACGAGCTGGCCGCAGAAATCACGAAATGTTATCATTTCATATTAAATAAATAAACGAGTAAACAATTTAATAATGCAGTTGAAAACAAGGTAATTGATATGACAACTAAAAACAACTAATAATAAAATTAATGCCGCGATTTCAATATTCATAAGGATTGATTTTTAGGTGTCGTCAACACGTCAGTTTTGTACGCTTAAATGCTGAAAATACGTAAGTATTTGTACGTTTAGATGCTGAAAATACGGCAGCATTGTACGTTTTAGTGCCTGTAAAACGTAAGTCAATGTACATTTTATAGAACCCCATTTTACATAAAATACATACGAATTATCATGAGATCACGTTGGTCAGAGAGTAGTATAATTTAAAATGAATTAAAGGTGACTAAAGGGGTAAAACTCTGACAGTTACAGAACCCATATACAGTTTCCCTTATACTTTGACGTACATTACTACAAAGCCACATTTATCTACAAAATGTACACAGCTTATATACAGCTTGTTAGGCTGAATTATCCTGAAATTGTCCATCAGTGGTTCAGGTCTGCCTGTAATGCTCCATGACCATCTAACTCCAGTGTTTACCAGAAAAAAAAAAATGAATCAGCATGAACAGTAAGCTTTGAGTAATGCAACAATCTAGCTAATGAGTAAAATGATGGCAGTATTTTCATTTTTGGGTAGACTATCCCTTTAACATTTTTATTCATTTCTGAACCATTCCTCACTTGTTTGTTTCTTTTTGTCCCATTTGATTAGACTGCAAAACCCAAAGAGAAGAGAATCATGGGTCACACTTTATTTTAAGTTCCAATTATCGCTATTAACAAACCATTAACTATGACTTTTGCCTCAATAAACTCCTAATTTGCTGCTTATTAATAGTAAGGTAGTTGTTAAGTTTAGGTATTGGGTAGGGTTAGGAATGTAAAATAAGTACTAAAAAAGTACTAATAAACAGCCAATATGTTAATAACAGGCAAGCTAATAAGCAACTAATGAGAACTGGTCCCTATACTAAAGTGTTATGAATCATCTGCAATTGATTCCCAACCCAAATTCAAACACTCAAACATTTTTAAATGATGGTTCAAATGAACAGGATTCAAATGATAGACACTGCTAAGATTTATTTTAAGAAACTAAAAACAACTGAGAAGAGAAAAATATCCACTATAAAGAATGGTTTTCTTAGAATATGAAAACATGCAGAGAACCAGTGAAAATGTGAGTTAATCTTGTATGTGAGGACCAAAAAGGTCAGGATGTTCAAGCGGAGACATTTTTTTTTCTCTTTTAAATATCAGTTCATTAACCAAAATGACCTAGAAAACTACATGACATAACTACACATACACATGAGCAGATAAATTATAACATCACATACTGTAAATGGCAAGAAATACATTATTAATGGTAAGGACTCCTAATCCCTTGCTTATCTAGTGTTCCTGAGATTTATGTCTGACACCTTTGATAAACCTTAATACCCTACAGCACCTCTGTGTCATAACAAGAGAACCTGCGTGCCAACTCTTAAACCCAGAGACGGTTTGCCCCCCCTTGATTTGCCAGTGTAATTGGTTACTGGAACATTAACCCCAAAGGGACAAAGTGCAGACCTGTGAGGCTATTAGCAAAGCCCTTTCATAAGACTTTTGGTCTGTTAAGGTTCATATCAAATGCATGATAATTAGGCAGCTCCTTTTTTTGTGACGAGCCCCCAACGCCACGTCTCCTTTCTAAAAAAGACAACTTAAAGTCAAACTCCCTGGGAGAGTGATATAAGACCCTTGAAATGAAATCAATAGCTTTCCACTTGCACCACAAAACCCATACTTCAATGAACTGCAGGCCAAATTACCATTCAAACATATCCTTCATCATGAAAGGACAATACGCTGGCAGTGAAAGATAATGATGCCAACAAAATGGCATTTTACAATACAACCTTCCAATACTATCCAGCTGATTCACTCCAGACCAGATCTCTTATGCTTTGTCTTTGCTCACTGATACACAACAAAATCAATAACTCACACTTAACATGTTGTGAAACTGACACATCAACTACAGCATGTTTCCCTGGGTTTTTTGTTTGTTTTTGCAGAGAGCTCACAGTGTCAGAGAGATCAAGTAACTTTTGCGGTTCACCATCATTAGTCATTTTATAGCATTTAATTTCAATGCAGAATATTTGTCTGTAAAAGAATTGCTTAATCACAAGAGAACTGTTGGCATCAAGTTTCCTAACTTGTTTTGGTTTTGTTTTCACACTCTCCTCCATTAGCACTATCCATTATCACCACCAAAACAGTAATCAATCTCCATTCGACAGCAACAGAATCCAGTTTGGGTCAGAGGGTAAGACTCCTCCTTGAGGAACTGAGCTGATTGAAAGTAAGCATCTACAGAATGGATTTGTGTGGGGTTTCTGCTTTCTGTATACTGCATAGCTGGAAATGTAAGGAGTAATTCACATTGAAGTGCTAAGGCAGAAACTGGTTTCCCAGCTGTGAATTTTGAACTAGCTTCAGTGACTCAGCATGAAAGTTAAACTTTTTTTTATTACATTCAAATACTTAACTGCCTAATTATAATCCAGTTGTATAAAGGTCTGTTTAGACGAGTAATAGCTACATTTTCATTTTTCTTTTATTCAGTATTAAAATTCCCAGCGCAGCCTACATAAATGTAAAATATTATATATATATATATAATATATACTGTATGTGTGTGTATTTATATATACATAATAAATATACACAATACACATACATACATTATGTAAACAAAAACTTTTATTTTGGATGCTATTAATAAATAAATATGTTCGCTTGTATTTACCTATGGTAATTTGTTAATGAATCTATCCACATTAACAAGTGATAAAGTGATAACAAGCCCAAGAGATCAGACATTTTCAACAAGCAAATGCTTATTATACACAAAATGCACTCCATAATGCATGGAGCTTATTATACACAAAATGCACTCCAATGGGGAAGTCGTGGCCTAATGGTTAGAGAGTCGGACTCGTAACCCGAGTTCGAGTCTCAGGTCCGGCAGGAATTGTAGGTGAGGGGAGTGAATGTACAGCACTCTCTTCCACCTTCAATACCACGACTGAGGTGCCCTTGAGCAAGGCACCGAACCCCCAACTGCTCCCCGGGTGCCGCAGCATAAATGGCTGCCCACTGCTCCGGGTGTGTGTTCATGGTGTGTATGTGTTCACTGCTGTGTGTGTGCACTAAGGATGGGTTAAATGCAGAGCACTAATTCCTAGTATGGGTAACCATACTTGGCCACATGTCACGTCACTTTAATTTAATAATTTTTAACTTTAATTTAATTAAGCAAATATGTCAATCAATAAGGGACCAGAAACATATTTAAGATAAAACTAAAACTATTCATCAGCAGATTACTATAAAATTACTGTATTACTGGATATAGTAGCACTGACCCTAACAAAGCTTTCATAATGATTTAATCTCATAATACAATACACTCTGATGCGTTGTAGTCTAATTTCTCCAAAATATATATTTTTCAATTTACAACAGAACTTGTAATTCTGTAAAAATCTTATATAATATTCCTAACTCAATTAAAACATGCATTTAAAAAAGTTTACACCCCTAAAAAAAAAATTGTTTTTTTATACATTTCAAAATGGTACTAATTTTTACCTAAAGGTGTCTTTTAAAGGTCCACTACTGAAGATGTAAAACTGAACAAATGAAAACAGCTATGCAATTTACTTGCTATTTTATGTTTTAACCACAGATGGCAACAGAGAGGCGAGAGTTCTGAAGTGCTGCTTTAAAATACCAAGGAATAATTTGAATGTTCTAACAGCAGGCCTTCTATTCATCTGTCAGCGTCACCCTGAGCGACGCGGATCACGCAGTCACATGGATGGCACCTGTCCACAATTGATGCTCATCAAGGGATGAAACAAAATAAGACATGGTGTCTCAGGCAGCCAAACCTTGACTCAAAGCTAATGTGTTTCTGGGAAGCTATTGATCTAAGCCGCCGGATGCTCCGAGAGCGCCCCGCTTGCCTGCTACTGTGACAAAAGACGCGCACCTGTGCGATTGAGTGCCCCATTGAGCACTTGAAACATTTAGCCTGGGCCCCCGTTACGCACCGGATTCACTCCTGCGTCTTCACCTCTTCCCCTTACTTTTCACAATTGTGTACCAAAAATGCCCCTCTGGTGTAACTGATCAAAGGGTCTTTGATGCCACATTCATTCATTACTTAAACCTAAGAATGTCTTTTTTCCCCCAAAGAATTACAGGGATATTGCATATTGCTTTACCACACAGTTTGAGGCAAAGTACTTCTGAATAGAAGAACAAATCTTTTTGCACTTTTTGTGGCAGCATGGCTTACCAAAGACAAGACGTTCATGACTGCAGCACAATGAACTAACTGTGAGTTCCTTGTGTCACTTTCCTTTTGTCCGTAACTAAAGTTTTCTGCTTTTTACTTCACTTAACAATACCCCCGTTCCCACCAAAGCCCTTTGTAAAGGATGTTGAACATGAGTGGCATAGCTTGATTTCTTTTTTCATTTGTTGAAAGATCACAAATGAAATGCATTATGTGGAACTTTCTAATGCTCTCCCAATTGGCTGTGGCAAAATGGCGTTTTTTGCTCTGCTGAGCGCTAATCCTACAGTGAGATAAGGCATATTACAGCAAGTGCTTCTGGCCCATTTGTGTTTGTACTTCCAAGACTTTGCCAAAGATTTATGAGAGTGGGCTTAGGAATACCGCCCTCTCTGAGAGCCGCCAGACAAAAGGCTTATAAAAAAAAGTTCAAATTGCTAATTAATACGATATTTCTGCCAAAGAGTCATACATTCAGAGAACACTGTGAGTGAATGATTAGACTAAGAACAAACACAATAACCATACTAAGTCTTACACATTTGAATTATATATACGGATTATATAACTGCCCCTGTATTTTACAATCAAGTCAATGGATAAATGTGTGCACAGCTGTTTAACATGCAAATGCTAAACATAAAATGCTTCCTATCATAAGGACTATACAATGATAGGAAGCATTTCATGTTTAGCATTTGCATGTTTGGGTGCAAACTGGGGTCCGTTGCAACTCCAAGCAATATGAAAAACAGCAACTGCTTACTTTTTTAGTAGCCTTCATTTCAGAAGAATATTTTCTCCTTTTTGAAATGTCTGTTCTTTAACAAAGAGATCATGAACCAAACCAAAGAAACCTGCAATATAAATCAAAACAACAGCAACTGATTCAAAGCAAAGAAAAAAAAAACTATTTGAAAGGTATCTGAAAAGCTAAAAAACAAAGGTATAAGACTGTGTATGTACTTATAATAAGATAATTAATTAACAGCGAATCATATGATCAAATCGTTATGAAAGGGGTTCTTAATTTAAAATGTAAAATTTTATATTTTTTATTTTTATTTAAAAAATATATTATTTAAACATTCAAATGCCAAGATATATTACAAACTGTACCTCAAAGGGCAATAAAATATGCAATCTTAAATACAATGCAATTTTTATTTATACTCAACCTAGGAAGCATTTGTTACCAATGGACACTGTTTAAGGACATATACAGTATATATATACAGTGTATACATATATAAGATTTTTTTTTTTCTGTAGGTTACAGGACTCTTATGATGCTTGTTTCCATGCTACATAACTCCAATTATCAGTTACTGTGTATGAAGGATTCATGCATCACATCTTGGTTGAAAAAGGGGGGAAAAGGCAAAAAAAAATAGCCTGTTTAGCGTTCCTTCACCACCATTCTGCATCACCTCTCCCCTCCAGTAGGAAGGCACAGAAACATCCATTAGTGAGATTGTTTTCCTGCAACACCCACAATACACAGAGTAACAAGTTGCTCCCAGACTGAAGACCCGAAGGGTCCTTACCGCACACATCAACTCAGGAATTGGATTCCTTCCTTTTTCATTTCACTATTGCTTGTTTTTTTAATTGTTGTTCCCTTGTCTTTTTCCTTTTGTTCGCAGCATTTTGCTTCAGTTTCAAGGAGACATTATGTCATTCATTTGTTAACGCTGTCACACAAGTTGCAGATGTGATGGCGCTGATGTAATGCTTAAAAGGGACAACTGCAAGACGGTGTTATCTGGAGAGAAAGTGGGCGACCTTTCAGCATATATTAACCGAAGCAATTTTTAAATCACTTCTACCATCTATTTGCAAAGTCCTTGGAGCATGTCATTAAATTAAAATCGGCGACAGACCTGCAAGAATGGGACTCAATAATTATGATATGTGTCGAATGACGCATTATGAATATGTATCAAATTTTGCAGCAAGCAATTATGCAAAACAGAGGTCCTACAACACAAGCAGCATCTCACACAGGTGGTCATTCCATATGATCCTGGTGACCCAGGATGCCAGATCCACAACAAGGCACTTCTTTATAGGTTGCGTCTCACAAGGACCCTCTCATAATGGTGTAATTTACCCATTAATGACACATGTTGTCCCTCGCCACTGACTGCGCACTGTCATTAATGAGGCCATTTGCATTTGGTGGCAGTCTGCCAGTTACGGCTCTCCGCCATGTTTGCTGAATGAGTCTTTTCAAACCGCCGACTCTCACATCCCCGCATCCTGCATGTAGGAAAGTACAGCACGTAGACTGCAGATGTTCTCCACCGTGAAATGCGTTATGATATTTGATGTTTTTCAATGAAAATCACACAATACAGCATCTGTACTGGTTGCTGAGATAGAGTCCACTATGTAGCGATCGTTTCTTAAAGGGGTCTTATGATGCTGCTAAAAAGAACATTATTTTGTGTATTTGGTGTAATGAAATGTGTTTATGCGGTTTAAGGTTCAAAAAACATTATTTTCCACAAAGGAAAAATTGAAATCGCATCATATGACCCCTTTAAGTGCCGAACCATCTTGACAGGCTCTATTTTGCTGAATTATGCAGATCCGCATTCATCCTTTTGTTATTGTTACGTAAACGAAAGTGATTTCAGCCATTTCAAGAGAGAGAGTGCATCAGGCGCGCGGCACTTACAGATGGCAGGTATTTAAAGAGGCACTCTCCCTTCGCAGCTCATTTACTTTGTGCTTTAATTTTCAGAAAGCTGGAAATGCACTAAGACATTCAAATGAAGGCACCTCTAAGAGGAGAATAAAACAAACATGCTCTCACAGGCAATTAGCTCTGTCATAATTCTAGCGTAATCATATTACCAATGAAATCTACCGAGATGTCACTTTGTCACATTTACACAAAAGACGAAGGCTACTGCAATTTCCCATCATCAAATCTCCCACACTTCCTTTGAAAGCTGTTCATTAATCTGTGCCGCTCTCTTACATATTAACATTGTTAAGCATACTATCAAGCACTGTTACATTTATGGTGTTTTTTTAAAAGTATTTCCATTTAAATTTGTGCTGGTTGTTTTAGTTAATTCTGGATGGAGGCTTTTGTGAGTTAAATTATTAAAGTAAGAATCTACTGTTCGTGTGAATTTCTGAGGATGGTGGTATTTACCACCGAATAAAAAATAAGCTACTTAGTGGGTCTGATTAAGAAGATTGTTCCCAGAAAATACAAAATGTTCCCCTAATGTTAGCATATACAGGTGCAAAACAATAAATTAGAATGTCGTGGAAAAGTTCATTTATTTCAGTAATTCAACTCAAATTGTGAAACTTGTGTATTAAATAAATTCAATGCACACAGACTGAAGTAGTTTAAGTCTTTGGTTCTTTTAATTGTGATGATTTTGGCTCACATTTAACAAAAACCCTCCAATTCACTATCTCAACAAATTAGAATATGGTGACATGCCAATCAGCTAATCAACTCAAAACACCTGCAAAGGTTTCCTGAGCCTTCAAAATGGTCTCTCAGTTTGGTTCACTAGGCTACACAATCATGGGGAAGACTGCTGATCTGACAGTTGTCCAGAAGACAATCATTGACACCCTTCACAAGGAGGGTAAGCCACAAACATTCATTGCCAAAGAAGCTGGCTCTTCACAGAGTGCTGTATCCAAGCATGTTAACAGAAAGTTGAGTGGAAGGAAAAAGTGTGGAAGAAAAAGATGCACAACCAACCGAGAGAACCGCAGCCTTATGAGGATTGTCAAGCAAAATCGATTCAAGAATTTGAGTGAACTTCACAAGGAATGGACTGAGGCTGGGGTCAAGAATTTATTTAATACACGAGTTTCACAATTTGAGTTGAATTACTGAAATAAATGAACTTTTCCATGACATTCTAATTTATTGAGATGCACCTGTAGTTCCTGATTGGATTTTTTTTATTAACCAAATGATAATGTTCTAGAAATGTAGTCTCTTATTTCATAACCAAAAATTTACCTTCCCAGAATGTTATAGAGCACTTCACTTTAGACATTCTACTAACTATAAGTAACTTTGCAACTACATGTGAACTTCCAGACAGACATTAAATGGTATCTTTGCAAGTATGTCAACTTATTGTACTAACCCTAACCTAATAGTCTACTAATACTCTAATGAGAGTTAGTTGACATGATGTAGTTGCAAAGTTACTTATAGTTAGTAGAATGTCTAATGTGGACTTTCGAAAAAAAAAAAAAGTATAACCCATTTCAGGCAGGGTTTTTTTTTTTTTTGATAACCTAAAAATAACCTATTAATAACTTATTTATTGCTTCTTTTTAGGTTATTTTTTATAACCATAAACGAACCATCCTAGAATGTTCTGGGAACCAAAATAAGTTAGCTGTTTCTGCCTCTGAGTTACAAAAATAATAATAATAATAATAATAATAATAAATAATAAGCAGAAATGAGTTTATGCTCATGTTGTGTTCCAGTCATTTTAACCCGGAGAGATTTTTCTTTTTCCTTTAAAATGCTACTTAATGTCATCACATTGGACTTTGCTCACACAGTGTATAACAACTTCCCAAAACATTTTTGACCATTTTTGTACTTATTTCCCACCTTGTTACACTTGGTGTTCCCAGTCAAAAATTTTGGATTAATTTTTGGTTTGTTTGTCTTTTTGGTCAGTCTGAGCTTATTCACCTACATTTTTGAGAGAACATTACCAAAATTATCCACATATAATGTTTTTTTTCACTTAAAAACTGAGGTGCATAAGCTCAGATCAATGAGGCCTACAACCAACCAGTTCCAAAAAGAAACACAACTCGTGCCAATTTAAAGAAAGCCAGTTGACGAAATTGTCAATCCAAGGCTGAATCCAAGATTTGGTAATAATATAGCATAATGGGAGATTAACGGGATAATTCACCCAAAAATTAAAATTCTGTCATCTTCGGAAGACAAATTAAGATTTTTTGATTTTTTTCTGCCCCGCCATAGACAGCAACACAACTACCATGTCAGAAAGCTCTCAGATTTAATAAAAAATATCTTAATTTGTGTTCTGAAGAAGAACGAAGGTCTTATGGGTCTGGAACGACATAAGGGTGAGTAATTAATGACAGAATTGTTATTTTTGGGTAAACTATGGCCATTGATTTTTGACCTGGAACACCAAATTAGGAAAGGATTTTCTGCATAGCACAAGTCTTAAGTAACGAATTTACTAAATGAAAACGAGTATACATTTCTAGTCTGGTTGTTGTTCAAGCCTTACTGATGGGGCTGTGGCATACAAAAGACAATAAAGGTTTCGAGACGCTGGTCTACGTAGAATAAAAAAAGAAAAAGCTACCTACCATTTCTTTCATTTTCACCACTTTTTATGAGATAAGGGTGTGATGTTCAAACTCTAGGAGGCTTCTTTCACTCTAATACAAGAACCACCTCGTTAGACTGAAAAATCAGTTCTTGTGAGTTGTGTCTTACAAGTCTCTGAGAAAAGCAGTACACAGAATCTCTTGGATTACAATTTGCAACTAGACGGCTGTACTGTTACTTCCTCTACAGTCAAAAATCTGGGTGTTATATTAGATAGCAACTTGCATTTTGAAAATCATATTTCCCATGTTACAAAAACAGCATTCTTCCATCTTAGAAACATTGCCAAGCTACGAAACATGTTACCTGTTTCTGATGCAGAAAAGCTAGTTCATGCATTCATGACCTCTAGACTGGACTATTGTAATGCACTGCTAGGTGGTTGTCCTGCATCTTCAATAAACAAGCTACAGGTAGTCCAAAATGCAGCGGCTAGAGTCCTTACCAGGTCAAGAAAATATGATCATATAACCCCAATTTTACCTCTGGAATAGCCTTCCTGATAACGTTCGGGGTTCAGACACTATCTCTCTATTTAAATCTAGATTAAAGACACATCTCATGGCCAAGCATTCAAATAATGCATCTCATAATCTTGTACTGCAGTTATATCTGATCAAATGCACATTATGGAATATATTACAGAACTGGTTCAATATAAATCTCAGTCTGATGCATGCACACTCTCATCTCTACGATCACACACAAGCTTTGGATGAGACTCCACATTATCATGCAGCTACTATACTGGCTAATAAATCACCGGTTGCTGATGTGAACTTTTAGAATTAGTCTCCTCAGTTAAGTCTCGCTTATATTATCCTTTTTATCTCCCATGCTTTTCTCACTTTGGTAAAAAAGCAGGTTATGTTTTTACTGTTCACTGCAAAAGCATTAAGTATTAAGCCAATGATGGGGCCAAGGAAAATAAAGTCAAATCTGAAATCCGTCTCAGAATCAGTGCCATAAAATTCTGTGAGCTTAACTTCATACTACAGAATGACAATTACCAGAGACTGCTAATGAGAAAGTAATGGCAAATTTCTATCACTGCATAGGTCTATACTTATTGACAAGACCTCAAAGATGACAAGCTACCATAGCAACACGAGCATGCAGACTGCACAAGATATTAGTATTCATATGCAGTAGGCTAGGAAGTATGTGCATTTTGGTCCAGATACAAGTTTTTTGTTTTTTTTTGTATTGAAGGCCATGCTTTGAAATCTCTCTACTGTAAGGCAGTAAACTCAGCGTTTCTGAGTAGCACAGTGGCACACAATCCTGTTTTAAATATGCAATGAACATACAAATGACTGTACTGACTATTATTTATTTAATATTATATTTTTAGTTTTCATTTTAATTTTAGATTAACTTTTAGTATTTTTTTTTTGTTTTGTTATTTGTACACGTTAATTTTTTAGTTTTAGTAATTTTAGTAATTTAACTTTATTTTAGTCGCCAAGACAATATTTCTAAATTCTGTTTTAAGCTTTTCATCTAATATTTAAATTTTATTTCAGCTTATATAACGAAATTTGAGCTTTTCAATTTCAATTAGCAAAAATGTTTTTTTTTAAATACTTTTTATTCATTTATTTTATTTATTAAAATAGTAACAATATAAACATTTATGTCATGGAACATACATCAACATTAGACCAAAATGTTCAATTACAAACTGAACTTATATAATTATTTATACTGTCTCAACATGCTTGTCATTCAACCAATGAAACTCACATAAAATGTTATGAAAATAAAACGTTTTATCAGGAATCACAAACTATGACATGCAGTGAATGCAAATATATGCATTTTTTTGTGCTTTGTTTAATTTTATTTGAAGACGGAAAGAGACAGTAAACAGAACTGAATGAAGCTGTTTTCTTTGTTCTGAAGACAGACCAATAATAATAATAATAATAATAATAATGTTGTTATTGTAAATCAAACAGTTCATATAAAGATATTCAATGAGAGCTGAGAGAGAAATCAGCCCAGAGGACAGTTTTATTGCTTTACGGTTGCTCTTTTGAACCTCAGGAGGTTTTATGTGTTTATCAGATATGATTTATTTAAAAATCAGCCTGGCCTCAGATGTTTCCCCTTAAATTTATTTGTCAACTAAAAAATATGAAATCATTGTTGACATACAGTAAGAGCATAGTGGTATAAAATTATTGTGGCAAGCCAAGCTCAAATTTGGAAGAAATCTGATGAGAAATGTTTGTTCATATGGAGATCTCCAATTTTGACTGCAAACTTGACAAATCTCAGCACAGATTGAGACATTTTTTTAGATGTGACAAGCAAGAGACCAAAGCATGTAATGTCATTGCTCTCTTAGAGAAATAGCTTAGATATTAGAAAGACTTGCGTTTTTCTTTTCTATGAAAGCATGGGATAAAGATCTGTGACAGTAAAATAATTAGTTCAGGGCCCGTATTCACAAAACATTTTATCTTACCACTAAGAGTTCTCCTAAATAGCAGTAAAAGTTTTGTTAGCAAAGAGTTTTCTCTTAAAACCTATTCACAAAGCTGCTGAGACAAACTTTTACTAAGGAATAGAGAGAAGCCTTAAGCTAAGAGTAAGGGCGGGGTTGACCTCGTTGCTATGGATGATGTCAGCATGCTTACTAACTATGCCCACAGTGATTGGCTGATAGTCTCTGTCAGAGATTTATTCATAGAAATATTTTAGAGTAAAGATAAAGGTTTAAAAATAAAAATGTTGCCACATTCAAATAAAGATTTTACAATGCAGGCTAAGTGTCACTAATTAAACAAGTATGTGTTCAGCTAATTGTCCGCCTCTTACATGTATGCTTCTCATAATTAGTGAATATGCATATAAACAGCCTTTTAATAAACAGAGTAGAATAATCATGGCTGATAGTAAGACATGCAAACGTAAAAGAAAACCAAACTGGACACAAGCACAGCTGTTACTTCTTGCCCAGCTGGTTAATGAAAACAAGGACATAATCAAAGGAAAATTTGGAGTTGGGATAACCTTCAAAACCGAAGGTGACACCTTTATCAATGCTCATTATCGTCAAATATTTCTAAAATGTTAATTTGATAGTTTGTGGCTTGGTCTTAGTGACTTAGGAGTCCTCTTCACTACTCCTAACGCTTCACAGATTTAGGAGCTAGTTTTTGCGCTAAAATGCTTTGTGAAATACCTTTAGATCAAAAAGTTAGGAGTCCTAAATTTAGGACTGACACGCCCATTATTTTTACGATTTTCTCCTAAATCGGCGAGTTACGAGCTACTTTCAGCCTTAAGATGTTTTGTGAATACGGGCCCTGAGCAATTAGATGTTTTCACAGGAAAACGCTGGATATTCCCACAGTTTTGATTTTATATTAATTGACCTAATCTATTGAAAAGTTGTGTGTCAGCGATGATGTGTGATTAGCCACATGCTGCCTGGACTAGTGCTGGAATTCAGTGCAAGTGACAGTGTGTGATCTTCTCTGACAGTCTGAGAGCGACTGCAGCTGTCCTGTGTCACAGGGAGATGCAGGACCAAATCAGACCATGACTGATGGGGCTGAAATGGACTCAGAGATGTCACTGAAAGGTGCTTGAAAATTGGCTGCTGGAGACAGACTTTACTCAGCTGGTGAAGAAAGTGCATCTACCGCTGTGACTTTTGGTTAATGGATGTGAAGGTCTCCATTTTTTGAACTTGGAAAATTATGGTGCCCGGAATGTTTTGATCATGTCAACATCTGCACCATTTACTTCAGGGGAGGACGGTGGATTTGGCGGTGTTCAAGTTGTCACCACTGCCCGAACAAATTGTGCAGCCTCTCTCCAGAACATGGGCTTATTCTCAGAGATGAGTCTAAACAGGTACATGTCATCAGAAAACATGATTAGCTTCACCCAAGCCCTGAAGAAAAGCACCATTTGTCTGAGCTTCACTGTTTCTCACTATTTGTAATGCACTGCTACTGCCCAACATTGTTGCTTTGTTTAGGGATCTATAGACTCATGGGGCTGAATACACTGATCGGTGCTAGTCTGTTCTAAACCAACAAAACAATAAAACAATCAAAATAAATATGCATTAGTTAAACAGAAATATAATATTAGGTTAACTTCAACCAAGTTAAGAAGCAAAAAATTAGCTAAAAGTTCAGCTTTCATTATTCCTCTAATATTAAAGGAATAGCTCACACTCACACACACACACACACACACACACACACACAATTGCTTAAAATCCAAGTTGTAGATGAGTTTGTTTCTTCATAAGAACAATTTTAAAGAAATTTAGCATTTCAGCAGATGATAAAAACATCACATTAATCCAATCGAGGCCATCAATTAATGTCTTAAAAAGTTGTGTGAATGTAATAAAAAATTAACTATTACAACATTAACTTCACAAGTCTTCTACCCACAATATTGCTTTCACCAGTGAAAAAAAAAATCTTGTCTGAATCAGGAGAGAAACATGCACAGATCAAGCACAGTTTACAAGAGAAAACAGTCCAAAACTGTTCCAAACAAATATGTTGGTGGATTTTGACGTGGGAGAACAACAGATGGACCTTTTCACTGGAGGTGAAGTGTTATTATGGATTATGGACTATGGACTGGATTATGGATATTTTGGCCAGAAGCCAACGGTTTAAAGTTAAAACACCTCAATGTCAGAACTGTTTCTTAAAAACACGCTAGCTTAGCTTTTCGCTCGACAAGATGTTAAAGGGGTCATATGATGCTGCTAAAAAGAACAGTATTTTGTTGTGAGGAACGGCGCGAGGGTTAGAGTGAGCAGAGGCGCGGGCTTGAGAACGGTGCAGCCGGCGATTTCGACAAAGGAGCGTCCGGAAGGACATGTGACGACTCCGGGCTGGACTCCGCTTAATCCACGGTGAAAGCCTATCCGGCGATCCACAGTGCGAAGTTGATGTATTTCTTCAGCAACCAGCACGGATCAGCTCAAAATTGAAATCGCATCATATGACCCCTTTAACTGATGGACTGGAGGCATGTTGATTAGTTGTGGATTATTGAGATGCTTTTATTAGCAGTTTGAAATCTCTTTCTGATGGCACCTATTTACTGCAGAGGAGGCATTGGTGAGCAAGTGATGTATTGCTAAATTTCTCCAAATCTCTTCCAATGTACAAAAAACTCATCTACAACTTGGATGGCCAGGGGGTGGTGAATACTTTTTGGGGGGTGAACACTTCATTTAAAATGCATTAAGTGAAGTTAAAATGCAGTGTACAAGTAGATGATGCTGTACTTAAAGGTCCCCTGAAATGCTTTGAAACACGCAGCGTTACTCTATGTGTTGACGTCATTTTAACTGAAACAGGAAGACAGGGCGGGACATATCAAGCATTAAAATAGCCAATAGCGTTCGTTTATATCACAGCTTGGGCTAGAGCTGTTCAGAGCCGTTGAGCTCCGTAAAGCAGCATTTGACAGGGTATGCCAGCCACAATCTCATCCATATTGCTATAAAATGTAGCATTCTGTGTAGAATTCAGATAGCTCCGATACATTTTGTGGTCTTCGCCTACTCGCGCATGTGATCCGCTCCGTGCTATCGTGTCTCTGGACCGGAGCAGAGTGTGTGTGCGTTGCGGTGGTTAGCGTGACACAGCGCGAAACCAGACTTCTTTTTTTCCTCAATGGAAAGCATATTTACACTGTTTGAATCGTTCGCTGTCCCCTATATAGTGCACTACATGCCATTTACTGTACAGAAAATCTTCTAAATGCAAATTTTGTCACTGTTTAGGAGCACACTGCCTTATAGATAACCTTGAGACTAACATATTGATACGAACACCCAGAAAACTTTAATTTTGATTTCATGGGGACTTTAATAATGATTATTTTAATGGCTTTAAAATGCAAGCATCATAAAGTAGGTAAATACATTCAAATGGCTCCATGCATATGTTATTATATTGCAGGATTTAAATGCAACACTCAGTTTTACACATGTAGCTCATCTCTCTCTGTTCCTGGCCTAAATGATAAAGGGTTGGACGTTTTACATCACGAATATGAAACAGAAATGCTGACATTTATGAGCAGCGCGTTTAAATGATCTAACATGAATTAATAATCAGACAAATATATATCGCTGATTCATTCAACCTATGAAAATGCATTTACTGTAAGTGATTTTGTGAAACTGCAAAATCCAGAATAAGCTCAGCAAATATGTGAGATCTCATGAACATTAAAGTTTGAGAGAAAAAACAAAACCTGAGGACTGTGAAATTCTGGCTCACCTTATATTCCTGGCAACCCATGAAAAAGAGACGGGTTCTTGATCTCTTGTATGATCTCTCCTGTGAGGTGAAAGCAGCCAGGCCTCTTTTTGAACTGATATGAAAGCATGTCTATCTCTGGCCATCTTTCATCCTGTTTCTATACAGTCCCATGGCTGAGAGTCCCCTTATGAAAGATTGTCAATAACATGCAAAATCTTTCAACCTTGAGTTTTCCAGTTCCAAAATACATTTAGGGGCCAATTCACTAAACTGTTGCATAATTTTTTGGCTTTTCAGTGCAAAAACCTGCATTATTCACTAATCACAATCAATTTAATTTAACTTTTTTTCTGTGCAAACGCATTTTCTATATAATTTAGGGTCATTATAGATTGTGCAGATATTACACTAAATAACACTATTGCTTGCACAATTCAATTCAATTCCCTCCTTAAAGAAAAAAATTCACCCAAAAATTTAAATTTGCTCACACGCATGTGCAGAAGGTGGAGGTGGCATCAACAGTCATTGTAATTCTTCTTTTAAACTGCTGCTGAAGGTGTTTGGTCTTCACACACATCCTCCCTCTCTGTTGTAAACAACAATGGCGTCAGTTCATGCGTGACTTTGTGACAGAAAGCATGAGCTCCAGGACTGTTTACTTGAGGCTACAAATGACTAATAATAATGCTGTAAATAATGTTCAGTTTCTTGCACAGATTGATCGTTTAGCTTAATAAGACCTCAAAGTGACGGAATCCATTGACCTATTATTATGATTAAGAATTATTTTATATTATGAATCACCAATGATTCAGTGAAAAATTATCTTTAGAATTCTACTTAAAAAAAAGTCAGTCACCTACATCTTGGATGGCCTGAGGGTGAGTAAATTAACAGTAAATTTTCTTTTTTGGGCAAACTATTCTTTTAAAGAGTATTATATGCTAAATGTTTGAGGATCCAAAAACTAAAAATCTACAATCTGTGGAGTTTCCACTTATTTTCAAAACTTATTCACAATTTTGCCAATTAGTTACCAATTAGTCACCCTTTTGCTCATTTTAATCACCTTGCAACTTGCAAGATTAATTAAGGGTCTTATAATGGTGTTTAGCCATCTCTGACTAAACTAAGATATAATGATGTTCTCATCAAGAGTCACTGAAATAATGATCTCTCAGTGTGAATTTAAAATCCATGAAGACAAACATGGTAGACAAACCTCACATGTTAGGTTGCTCTCTCTCTCTAAGAATAGAGAAAAAAATATAAAATTGGTAATAATAGAATGGGAAAAAGTGATTAAAAACTGATTAAAATGTAAGAAAATCGGTGTAAGCAATTGAGGTATGGCAATCATCAAGGGCCAGATTTATTTTTCTTTAGCTCAATAGTAGTATTTTTTTTCTATGATGCACAAGACATGCTCTAGGTATTGTGGCAGGTGGAGTGACGGTCACATCTGTGGAGGCCAGAATCATCCTGGGATGTATCCCACTCCTCCACGGTTTCTGATCAGCACACCCTGTATCAGATAAGGCCCTCTGGGAGCTCACCGAGAAGCTCTATCATGCTGGAGTGCCCTGAAGCTCAAGTCTTATCTGTTGCTGGACCTGTTGAGAATTGAGTCTTTATCTTACATCAACACTTTGAAAGACGAGAGCAGAACAGTTGAGCTGTGTATCTGGTGCTCAATGAGTCACAAGAGAAGCTTTGGGATGTGCGGCAGAATGCCGTTTTTCAGAAATGCTTGTGGTGAATGTGGATTTTTTTTTCTTTCTTGGAGAAAGCCTTCCAAAAACGTGGGCTGGGAGAGAGTCATCCTGCAAGCGGATGAACTTGATGGAGCCAGTCAGCTGAGCTGTCTTACATCGGCTCTTTCCACGTCCAGCTCGCTCTCATCCCTGATTGCACTGTCTTAAATCCCCTTAAAGTCTGCAAAAACATGCTGGTTGGTGGCCATCTGTGGCGATTACCATGTAAACCTGCCCAATCCACTCAAAGCAGCATTGTCGTCGCTCTAAGATCAAGAACTCGTCCAAAAAGCATTCGAAAGCTGGAAATGTACTTCCATAGCCAGAAACCTCTGCTGATAAGAAGGCCCTGCTTTTTCCTGTTTTTAATCTTTCAAACCTAATCAATCATAGTGATTTATGATGGAAGTAAATAAGCGTTCAATTCTGCCAAGTTTTGTTTTAAGATTACCATTGGTTCATTGTCCCCAGAATCACCTTGGAAACCAAAGTTTGGCTTTGGGGTGGATGAGATTTTTTATTCGTAGCCAAAGCCAACTGAAATCAATACGGGGATATTAAGGTCACTGATCAATGTGTCACACTTGATAAGCAACAACGGTGTGGAGCTCACACCTGCACAGACGCCACAGATTAACTTTGTAATGATCCACAACAATACTCTAAAAGACATTCGATAAGTGACACGGCGATGTTTCCTCATTAAGAAGCTGCGAATGAAATTGTCAGGTGCACTGAGGATTTGTCAATAACATCAAACTAATTCATAAAGTCACTACTCTGTATCGTTTGCCCAGATATTGTTTTTCTCGTGGTGTGTGGTTTCATGTTGTCTTTGACGCAGAATACGATCTAAAACAATAGGTTATGGTCCATGCTGTTCCCATGACAGAATTGAATCTTTCAACACACCCAATTCATGTCGTCGCATGCTGTTTGGTTATTAAACAGCACATAACTTTGTAATGATCCACAACAATAATCTAAAAGACATTCGATAAGTGACACGGCGATGTTTCCTCATTAAGAAGCTGCGAATGAAATTGTCAGGTACACTGAGGATTTGTCAATAACATCAAACTAATTCATAAAGTCACTACTCTGTATCGTTTGCCCAGATATTGTTTTTCTCGTGGTGTGTGGTTTCATGTTGTCTTTGACGCAGAATACGATCTAAAACAATAGGTTATGGTCCATGCTGTTCCCATGACAGAATTGAATCTTTCAACACACCCAATTCATGTCGTCGCATGCTGTTTGGTTATTAAACAGCACAGTAAGCAAACCATGATTTTCTGAAATGCTGCAGATTTGTGTCTGTCAACTCATTCTATAAAAACAAAGCAATGCGAGTCATGTAAAACATGGATTTTAAAAAACAACACACTCATTGCAAAAAAAAAATGTAAAAAGGCAAAATAAATAATATATTATTTATATTGTTATTTCTATATTAGACTTTAGAAAACAATTTTATAACAATTATTGTTATTAATAATTATATAAATATAAAAATAATAATTGTCACTCAATGACAATCACCGCCATAAAGCTTCCACCTTTACACATACAAGAAATTTAGAGTTACACATCACAGACATGCAAACTTTAAAGTACTCATGTACTTAAAATTCTAAGTGTAAAATTTAAGGTTATTTAACAAGCCCTTTTGATTTAAAAAAAATCTGAAATGTTAAAATCATATTAACCATCTGAACATGCACCCTTTTTCTGATCAAAGTGTTCGTCTAGCTTCTTCTGATTAGACGGGTCTAATAGATCCAAGCAGGGGTCCGGTGTCCTATAATCATGAGGCTGATGGCAGGCCTGTCTCTCAGTGAGAGCATTTGGAGACCTGCTGGTAGGTAGCTGAGCCACCAGGCAATCACTGTTAACACAGGCCAGATCCAGCTAGGCAGAATGAAATCTTTGTGAACGGAAATAATAGGGCTAAAATACCACAGATTTCACTCTCACTGATCAGCAGCACACAGATTTGATTTTTCTCCCCCTTCTTTTCCTTCCTCCAAAACACATTATTTTCACAAGTGAGTCAAACTGTTTTCTTTTCATCAAGGCTTTCAGGCAAAGTCAAGTTACAGGTGGTGCTCAATTGCTGATGAGCATGAATGCACTGTCATTCTTGCTCAAAACAATGAAGGCATCATTAGATCTGTTTTTCGCTCTGTGCTTATTTCTTAATAGTTTTTGTCAGCTCTCACTTACCTACTGCGCTTTTTCAGTTATCTAACATCTATGAAAGCCACATTGAAAATTGCATACTTGGACGCAATTTTAAACACCTAAAATATGCCAACATCACTGTACAGTAACCAGTTGGTATGCCATGCACTTAAACACTAAGGATAATGATATAATTTAAATATTTATGTAAAATACTACAAACATTTATTATGTAAAATAAAGTTATGTAAAATGTCAAGTGCACACTACTGCAATCTAGCACACTTCACGTCATTGCTTCTCTGCTGTGATCCAGACACTTGAATCAGCTTTTTTAAAAAGCTTAAGTGTGCTTGACTACACCATGTGCGTGGATATATGATCTATTTTACAACTTTTGCCATCATTTGAAATACTGTTGCCATGATCACTATAGACAAACATCTCTTTCCAATAAAGATCCATTTACTGCATGCTTTCCATGAACAGGCCTGATTTGCATGGAGGTGTGTGCACTGAAAACAATGACAATGACTTCATTTAAATGCTTGCACAATGCTAATTTAGTGAATTGTCCTTTTGAGGTTATAGTCTGCTAACATTACAAACTCAATGGCCTGTCTCAGAATAGGATGCAAAATGTGTATCACAGCACATGCACAGACACTATTATTAAAGTAAATTGTTTTTAAACTCAGTCCGCCTCATCTGTTCAGAAGATAGACTGGCCTTTATATTACAAAAGCAACCCCAATTGAGTGAAAGGTCAACAAATTGTCTTCCTCGTCCTATGTGAATATTATTACTTCCATAATTTTACAATAAACAGCATGTCAGTCATTTGAGTTTTGTTTACAATTCTAAAACAAATGAATATGATTTTAAGTATTCAGACAGAGGAACATTTCTCCAGCGTTGTGCTTCTGCAAAACTAACATTTACAAGGATCAAGAGTTTAGAACTAAACATGTTTAGTTGGAATTACTTTGCACCAAAAAAACATTGGCAATCGAGCAGCTGGCCTTTGAAAAATGAGGTGAGCAAATGCTTTTTGTGACTTTGCAATTCCATTATGAGTTTATCTCCCAGTGTTGGTTGTTTATGGTGCTTCCAAGAATTCAAAACCAAGATTTTTTGTTCTATGTGTATTAACAGAACCAATTATGAAGTCCATTAGGAAACTGAATGTTTAGGGAATTACTTTTCCCCACCTCTGGTTTACTGCTATTGGTTTCTTAAAAAGCCAAAACAAGGCTTGAAAGTGTTTGTTTGGCTGGATTCTAAGATTTCGTTTGTGTGTATCTACAAAGCTCTAAAGCGCAGAAAATATGACAGATGACAGACAGTAAAGGATCACAGACAGAGAGGATTAGAACAAAAAAAAGTGTGGAGTTTTAATCAAAAAACGTAACAGCTGCGCTACGGTGTTTGATAACTAGAAAATTAGAAATGGATGATGTTGAATTAATTTCCTGAAATCAGGAAGGTCTGTCGCTATACATAACCTTAGTGGGAGATGGGTATGATCGGATCTGTATTCTGTACTGCTAGCTTCAACGAGTCAATGTTAAGCAGCTGTCAGCACAAACACTGACATAAGGAGGAGGAAGATTTTGAAGGTCAAAAGACTGGCTAGCCTGAATATAAGCTTTGTCAAACACACTGACCGCTGTGGCATCAGAGGGTGATCTTGCAACTGAGCAAAAATATATCTAACTGCAAGTAGCAATTACTGGTTGAGCAAGTGGCACAAACGTTCAATTTAAGACAGCAAAAAATTGTGAGTAGAATTACTTATAATACAAATGCAAATATTTGACCAATAGGTGGCATATTACCAAATGAAGCTATAGACAATTGGCTGTGTTTAAAGACTGGCTAGCCTGAATATAATCTGGTCTATACACTGACCGCTGTGGCATCAGAGGGTGATCTTGCAACTGAGCAAAAATATATCTAACTGCAAGTAGCAATTACTGGTTGAGCAAGTGGCACAAACGTTCAATTTAAGACAGCAAAAAATTGTGAGTAGAATTACTTATAATACAAATGCAAATATTTGACCAATAGGTGGCATATTACCAAATGAAGCTATAGACAATTGGCTGTGTTTATTCACGGTCAGATACTGTATATTTTGACCACTAGATGGTGCTGCCATATCTTTTGGCCACTAAGTGGCACTGCCTCCAAATTAACATAGTGACATAAAACAAAATTACAGAATTTCCAACATTCAAAATGGTGATAGAAACAAATAACAAAAAGATAAGTCTGAAGATGGCCTCACCAAAGATTTGTTGAATGCTGAACAAGCAGTAAAAAATGAATAAATCAGTCAAACAATCAATATAATAATAATAATAATAATTAAAGTAAAATGGTAGAAAATATAGTATGCACTCAAATTATCATGAGAAAAATAAACTGTTGAAAAATAATTATATTTATTCCAGCTATATGCAGAAATACAAGCACAACTTCGATCTGCTGGTACAGACCTCAAATTTGCCACCAGGAATATTAACCATGTCCAATTTCAAGGCTTTGGGAATTTCAAGTTCTATGGGATGACATGACAGCAGAAGTAAAATAACAAGGAAACCACAACAGGTGCTTGATATAGTGAGAATGAATGTATATGCAATTAAATTAAATGGAAAGTAAGAGTCTTGAGGGGGAACAAACCCTAATCTCATTTGGGTCTCCACTTGATCAAAATAATTTCCCAAAAATGTTGCTTTCCAAAGTATCAAAGTATCTAATAAAAGGTCTGAAATAAAGTTGATATCTAAAGTAAATATCTGAACTCCATAGATATGAAAGTGCAAAATCTGAACTTAATATTTCCCTCAGGGCATAACTATGACTATAGCTTTATTTGTGATCACAAAGACAAGGCTGCAACGAATTGTTAAAATATTTGACATTCACAAAGTGGATTACAGTTTTATGAGAGGTTGAAAGAACTGTATAACTCACCATTATCAAGTCAACTCAAGTTATTCAGTAATGACATGAAAATGCCTAAGATACTTTAAGTACACTTTTCAAGCCAGCCATTCAGATTTCCGCTTCAACAATAGACAACGTATCACATTAGAAGTGGCCTACTTTGCGATGAGCTAAGCTAAAAATAAATGTTCGTCCTCATCTTTATTTTTCAAGGGTTTGATGAGTGTCCATCCCCTCATGTTGAAAATACCACAGTACAAAGTAAATGCAGGCCCTTCCTGCTGAGCCCAAAAAAATCTAAAAGGTTGAACATTTTTGAATACATTCAGAGAGAAAGAATAGAATCTTGTTTGGTGCTGGATGGCATTCACAGTCACGCTTAAGTCCTGGGAATATCAGATAATTCCTCCCATTCTCTCTCCATGCCATTTGGCCACATCATTCTCTGCCCTCTTATCTCTGACAGAGCAGCCCCCCTTCTCTCCACTATAGCCTTGACCTCCAGACTGGGCCACAGCTCCTTGAACAGAATAAAAACAAAAGCAACCTGTCAGAACTTGGAAAGACTAGCACTACCCTTTGTATCTTTTTTGTTTACAATGAGAAGCAAGATAAAGGAAAAACTGACACGATATATTTAGCATATTTATGTACGTATGATCAAAAAACAGAGAGTGTGCCATCAGCATAGTGTAGCAGGTTATAAAACACTCATTCAATCATTATTCAGAGAAAATGCTACAAAAATTGGTTTTATCAACCAAAAATATGTGATATTTAATCAGACATTTGGTTTCAACAACACTCGCTGAAAGCAGTACTGAACCTACATTAATGAACAGGACTTAAATGGTTCAACGCAATTTGGGGAATTGATTAATGTGGAAGTGTGGGAAATTATAGTCATCCATTAGGCAATCAGTGTCTTTTCTTTAACTAATGATGAAGCCAGGCAGAACCACTTTGATTCATTAGATGGTGTACAAAAGACTGATTCCAGTGTGACATCGTGTCACGCCTAGACTGTCATCCACCTCAGAACCGTTCAGCTTTGCTGCATGATTATAATATATCTACTGAAATATGCTTTAACTTAAATTTAAGGTTTAGCTTCAGGACCCAGTTTTATCAGAGTTGTTAAACAAAAATGCTGATTCATTCTGAAAGGAAACAAACTGTCATTTTAAAAGAGTCATTGAATCATTCAATCAAATGATTTGTTCAAAAACATTGCTTTAATCTGGAATGCCACCATTGTGTTGCTTATACCCAGAGCCGATCCTCCCTATACGCAAAATACGCTAGCTGGGTATGGCCCCCGAAACACCAGGGGGGCCCCTTGCTCTCAATGATGGTTTAATTTTAGCTTTGTTTTTGAATTTGGCCAGCGGTTATGAAAACATGAATGATCTTTTTTTTTTATTGCGGTGCGCTGTCGCCCTTTCTTTGTAAAAATCAGTGAAATCATGTAACGTGAATGTTGTACAGTCTTGCTCGAGAATGAAAAAAACGTGTTGAAAGCATACCGAGCTGCGGAAGAGACACTGTTTCTCAAGCGCTTTCCGCGAACGTTATTCGAGACAGAATGAAACACGGACAAATGCGTTTCATTCATTCGTTCATAACCACTCATACGCCCCCCCACCCCCGTTATTCTTTGGCAGAGTAAAAACTGACCAAGTTACTGTCCAAACAGTAAATTACTAAAAAAATTCTAGATCATTGAAATGTTATATTAAAATACTTAAAATGTCTACAGTATCATATGTGGATTTGATTAATTTACAGGTTCTTAATTTTAGAGAGCACAGAACTTTTTACCTATACAACATTCAATCTGTCATTTAAAGCAGTTTGAAACATCTTGCTAGTGTAAACATTTTAATCCAAGACTAATTTAATATTGGCAGCGGCTATTTGCACTAAGTGTAAAAAGCGATAGAGGCTATTTACATTAAGTGCAAATAGCAATAGATGCTATTTACACTAAGTGCAAATAGCGATAGATTCTATTTAAACTGTTAAAATAGCAGGATTTTCTGCTATTTATACTACTTATTGCAAATAGTGGCAATTATCTGCACCTCAGTATTATAGTACATTATAAAACAGTATGCAGTAATAACGTATTGAGTGTAAATTATAATTTTAATTAAAATTATTAAATGGATGCCACCTTATTGGGACAATAAAGCCCTCCCTACACCTACCCTAACCCTACCCGATACATTATTTTAAACTTTTTGATTATTTCCTTAATTTTTATTGAAAATAAATGCATTTCCGATGTGATATGAGATTTGAAAAGGGAGGAAAAAAAGTTCGGCAAAGGGCGGTTTCGAACGTGGGTCGATCGCGTAAAAAAGACTACGGTACATGCTTTACCATCTATGCCACTGAAGCTATCGATTGACTGCCGTCTTTTATAGTGTTGACCATCCCTATTACACGTTTGTGGGTGGAGCTAGTGTAAATAGCCTCTGCCAACAAGGCTGGCTATTTGCACTTAGTGTAAATAGACACTCCATTTAATATTTGGATTCTTTTTCCCCTCTCTCCTCTTCCTCTCTGATGTCAGTTCTTCAACATAGAGATGAGACTAAATTGAGCTGCCTGGCTCACTGGATTGAGCTGGGACAGATGGACATTCTAGCATTTCAGTTGGATTTGGTCTAGTGAAAAAGCTGTCTATCATTACTCAAACCACTTTTATCCATGCAAATTGTCAAAATGCAATGCATGCCCTCACATGTATGAGCATATGCGTGGAATGCGTTCTGCTGTCCGTGAATGAAAAAGGTTTAAAACTACTCTAAAAATAGTATAATGCTTCTGCTTCCTACTGGGATCATTTTTTTTTAGCTACTAATGTCATGTGATTCTGATCTATTACAAAAGAATTGCAACAGCAGTGTGCTTCCATTTTAATTAAAGAATAATGGTGACGCTTCCATATCTTACATGCTAGTAATTATGGACCGGGTTTGATAAGGTTTGATAAGACTGATTTAAAAGTCTTTCCATTAACCACTGAAGCAAAATATAGGCATGTTTGAGCTCGAATACCTTAAGGGCATTAAAAGTGGGAGGAGAAGAATGATTTTCTTATTAATAAAAGTGCACTATTATGCTAATGAACTTGTGAAAGAATCGTTTTACTTAATATTATTCGATCATGGTCAAAGTGTTTTGTTTTGCACTATAAAATTGCATCAAAAATGATCCAAAGGGCAAAAAAGAAAACACCTATTCTTAAAAAAAAGAGAAAAGAAAAGAAAAAAGCCTGTTAAAGAACATCAACCAGTACCTTTATCCACCATAAAAAGCTGGTAAATTATTTTGAGATTGCTACTTAATACAGAATCAATTCAATTTTTTGTTGTGATCAATAATTTTACCAGAAAAAACATATATCAAATGAATAAATTGTTCAATTTAAAAAAAGAAAAGAAAAAAGCACTATAAAACCTGTATCACCCCAGTATGCCTGTTCAAAAAAATGTCTTATACAACAAAAAGGAAAGTAACAACGCTAAAAAATACCCCTTAAAAGGCTGTCAGATTCAAGCAGCGTCTTTATCCACTATAAAGAGTTTGTGGCAAGATGTCTTGGAAAATGATTTCATGATTGCTCATTATTGTTGAATCAAACCTTTGCCACAATAGTCTTGAAAAGGTATTCACTCTTTCCACCACCTTATTTCCAATATAATCAATAGAAAACCTGCTGTGTGCAGGACGTCAGTCAAGGCCATGGGCAACAGAGCGTGAATGGAACGGCAAAAACCTACAACACAATGGAAAACAGAGATGAACTTCCTGTGCACAGTGGTGTGCAGTCATTTAATTACGTGTGAGCGCAACATACGTTATCTAGTCCAGCCAAAATTAAATTAGGTGCAGGGCGATTCAGATCTAACTCAGCTGGTATTAAACCCTAAATCAGAACAGCAACAATGGAAGCTTGAGACGTGACCGCATTTTCAATGACGCAGATTCTTTTACTATGTTATCCCTTTTATAGTGCACTATCAGACTTGAAATGAGAATTACAATTTGTGACTTAAGGGTTTGCAGATATGTACATTCTTTTATACCAGAGTTTGACAGTGTTAACCATTTAAGTGTAACTTGGGATACGACTGGCTAGCTTGAAGATGAGCCTTGGGGGTTCTCAGTTTGAGCCCTTGGAGTCGACTCTAAATGAAATCGATGTGGAAGTGATGCTTCACTTACGTTCGAGCAAGCAGAATTTGGCCCTCTGGAAAAACGAAACGTAACAAGATTATCCAGACAGATGGGCCATGGAAAAAGAAAGGGCGAACAGCGAGTAACCTGATTTAACACAAACACAGAAGAGAGTATGAGGAGAGTTTTATCACGTACAACACTAGAGTGTCTACAGCCCTGATAATGCTGATAGTCCCATTCTGAATTTGCCAGAATATGTTTTCTAGTCAATGCCACCAATCAAAGTTTGAATGAATCATTGATTGACTCACTGAATGACTCACTATGTTTGTCAAAACACAGAGTGCTGCGTGGGTAATTTCACCTCAAAATCACCACCAATTTTCAGCAACTGTCTGGATTAACCTGTATTATAATTTTGCTTTAACAAACAATCCCAAAACCCATTTGGACCCAAGCACATGCTCGCAGTGACAAAAAACACCATGAGAAATCTGACTCTCGAATCAGCCACTGATATGTGTAGCATTTTATGAAGAGGGCATGGTTTTCAAAAAACATTCTTTCGTTTTTGTATTCTTTTTCATCTTGATTGATTGAATCACTACAGTATTCAAATAGGGATTGTTGAGATTGACTAACTGTGCTCTAGGCATTCATTTCGGCTTAGGCAAAGATAATGTGTGAGGAGTTTGAAACTGGTATTTGTTTATTTATTTGATATAGGGACAATGCATGTTAATGAAAATTAGTATGAAATACAAATGTAAACGGATCATAGCAACATTGCTAGTTTACATCCGCAGGCAGGTACACACAGATACTCATAAAATACATACAACACTACATAAAAGACAAGTACCCCAAAACACATTATTATTGAAAATTTCTAAGTATAATATTTACACAACTGATTAATCATAAGCCACTTTTTAAGATGATATTTAAAAGTATGATAAGTGGAACTTTGTCTTATTGACTGCGGTAAACTATTCCAATATTTACTCCCTATTACAGACAATGCTTTTGGTCCAAAAGATGTTCACCTAAATGGCACCTCGTAAACCCCTCTAATGATAGAACTAGTACCAACACCACAAACTTACCTCTGTTTTATAAATTCTTGTAACAGAGGTGGGGCAATCCCATGCCAGACCTTGTAAATAAAACAAGCATATTTAAAAAATGTTACATTTTCAAAACTCAATAAACTGTTTTTTTTTTAGAATGTTACAGTAATTAAATAAAAGGGCGTTTTATCCAACACTTTTATCACCTTCTTATACAACGATTCTATTGACAGTTGTGCCACCTACGAATGACCAACTATTAAAACAATACTCAACATGTGATAAAATCATTGAATGTAAATACAACCTGGCAGCACCGACTGCCAGAAATGGCTTAATGTACTTAAAATTCTTTAAGTTATATTTATTTTACAATATTAGACAAATTTCTTAAATGACTTTTAGATGTTAGAGTAGAATCCAAATTAACCCCAAGATACGTAAACTCTTTAACAATTCCAAGCTCCTCCCCTCTCAGGAATACGTTTGAATGTGTCATATCTACTTGTTGTTTTGCAAACTTCATATACACAGTTTTTTTGTGTTCAATAATAAACCTAAAGTTAATGAATTCGAAGCTTTTTCAAAGTCATTAGCATGGGTAAAAATTATTACATCATCAGCATACATCTGAACATTTACATCTTTACATACTCCAGGTAAATTATTAATATAAAGTGAAAATAAAATTGGTCCCAAAATGGAACCTTGTGGAACCCCCTTAGGGCAAACAAGGTAAGAAGATTTTGTACCATCAATACAAATACACAGTTTCCTATTTGAAAGATATGATTTTATCCAAAGTATTGCCTCATCTGAAAAATTAAAATTTGTTAGTTTAGATAACAGAAGTTGATGGTCAACAGTGTCAAATGCCTTCTTTAAATCTAAAACGAAAGTACCACCACACGCACTTGAACCATTTTGTAATTTTTATATACAAATTTATTTATTTCCTTTCTTGTTTAAAATTTTTTTCTATGTAAAAATTATGACACGTATACATACATACACGCATATACCTTTAGAACTCAAATCTATCATCTCATCCTCTCTTCACTGATATATCACTCCCTCTGACAATTGTTTTGAATGTAACGCCTGATTTAACATGGGCCACAACTTTCCAAGGCGTATCCATGTTTACGCATGGCGGCAGGCGCACGGTAAATACAGCTAGCGTTAACAGGGACTGACCCTAAACTGGAGGAACAAGGAAGAACATGGTACGCAGTAATGGAGGTTTCTCTCATGCTGTGCTCTGAAGTGGCTTTACCCCCAGCAGGGTGGAATGGAGGGAGATTAGTGTTGCTGAATGTGGAGATGACCTTCAGCCCTCATCCATGTTTACGCATGATAAAGCAGCAGGCGCACGGTAAATACAGCTAGCGTTAACAGGGACTGACCCTAAACTGGAGGAACAAGGAAGAACATGGTACGCAGTAATGGAGGTTTCTCTCATGCTGTGCTCTGAAGTGGCTTTACCCCCAGCAGGGTGGAATGGAGGGAGATTAGTGTTGCTGAATGTGGAGATGACCTTCAGCCCTCTATCTTTTGTGAAGATGGAAAGTGTTGTTTGTGTAATGATAGCTTTGAAAACTGTGAAGAAAAATACTATGAATAAGGTGAAAGGATCAGTGCTTTTATCACATCAACAAGTGTACAGGAATCGGCACAGTTTAACATGGGTTTCTACAAACATGAGGCTTTTTATAATAATATGGTCTTATGAACATCACAAGATGCTTTTTTCACAAAGTCAGTAGGCAGTTTGTGACTCTTATGCTTTTAAAAGTTTCCAGGTTGTCAACAGGATCCAAAAATTAACACTGAAATAATTAAAGGGTAAACTTACTGTATTACCATGATAAATATTTTAAATGAAAGTGTTAGAATAACTGATATTAATTATTGAAAGTCATACATAATTTAATAATATTAAATTAGGCATTTGTAGATTTTGTTTGTATAGTAAATCCTACACAATTTTTTCAGTGTATATACTGTACAATACATATTTATATACAGTACATTCTATTGTTTGATTTGACCACCTGATCAGAAAATGCATTTGGAAATGTAATCAAAATTAATCTATTCTACTCTTCAGTATGATGGATTTTTAATTTCACTATTCTGAAAAATGAAATTCTCAGATGCAGACTGATGGACAGTCAAACCTGTTGAATCCTCAATGACAGGATTATGAGATTAAAGCAGAACATGGGAGATGGTGTTATAACAAAGTACATCCCACGTTTCCCCTGGGTGACAAGCTTAAAGCACATCTCTAATCTCAAACCCTGATGATTTAGGAGTTTGAGATTGAGGCTGAGCACCACAAAGGTGTGAATGCGTATGTGTGTGTGAGAGAATGAGAGTGTGTTTAATAAGAGGAGATACAGATTCCACAGAGAGAAAGTGAGGGGGAAAACTGAGTGAACTGGATTACTAGGGGGAAGAAGGAGTAAATAAGGAAATGAAATTAGGGAAATGAAAAGCCGGCATCTTTTGCCAACTCGACTTCTGCCCTAACAGTGTCTGTGGATAGTCTACCAACAGCTGGAAGCTCCTGATAAGCAACAAAACCAGAGAGAGAAAGGGTAGGTGGGGAATGTCTATACGATAATTTTAGAGTATTTCCTAAGTGTGTGAAGGTGGAGTGAACTGAACATCACATTTGTACATTGCACAAGAAATAATTTTAAGGGAATTTTAAATTCCGAACATTTTGGCCAACAAAAGTCAGTATTCAAAGTATTTTGTCTAAATTAATCAACTTGTTAAAAACATCCACTAGCCCATTTTTTCTTCTCACCCTATTTTCTTTTCAGCAATAAGATTATTAAAAGTCAAATCTTTCCTTTGCGTGTAAGCTTTTGTGTTTTCTAAAATAATAAATTAGATTATTTTTTTGCAGAGGTCTAAAATATTGAACAAATGAATGAATTATAACATTTCATTTCATCATTCACCACAAATATTGCCTTGTATTAGTTCTTCTTGTCTCCCTCTAAACATGACTTATTTACCACAAAATTTAAGCTGGAAAGTTTATTTCTGAAAATTGTTTGCTTATTGATTGCTTTGAATAATTAAAATCTTCAAAACCACATTAGGCTGATAACATTTAGCATTTTGCCACCAGCCAGAAAAATCTGGTAACTCTCCTCCTACAACTGGCAGAATAGTAGCCATTTAATCCTTTTTTCACTAATAGGCAGCTTTGCAAATGTTTGATACACCTCCCGGCAAACATTTGTCTGTTCCAACGAGAGAAAAATGTCGGCTCTGAATCCTCTCCCAGCAGAACCATTTTTAGAGAATATCTAATGAACCATGAATGGACCTTCTCAGTAAACAAACATGAATAATTAAAGAAATGAAGTAGTTAAGCATGACACTTCAAAGCTGCCATCTAATCAAGTTAATTTCTTTACAATATTAACACAAAATCTTCTTTCACCTGGCAACTGCAGCCTGCCAAAAGAATTCAGATTCAGACTATGTAAGCTATATAAATATCTTTCATTTTACACAGTAAAAGTAAACTAGAAAGTAAGAATTGGCTAAATTATATATATATGTATAGAGATATATATATGAAGAGTTTGGTTCCAAAATGCGATAAACACCTTTTTTTTTTTTTTTTTTGGGTTTCCGCCAAAATCAGCCCGGTCAAGCTTTAATCTTCTATTCTATGGCATGAACCTTTCAGAAATGTGACTGGCATTCAATTCAGAAATGTTGTTCACTGGTGTCACTTTGACCCCTGCAAAAAAATACATTGTACAAAAACACAATGAATAAGGGGAAATAAGCAACTGGAAAGAGTGTATAGTAATGTTAGAATGTGAAATATCATTACAATAATTCATGCTGCTGTACTACCATTTTTCATGGAATGGGCAAACCGGGCTATCAGGTTAAAATTTTGTTTATAATAATTAAGAAGTTTGTGTATGATTAGGCAAATTGCTAAAATAAATGTGTCTCTCAGACCCAAGCAGAATATGAGGACTAAAGCAAAACACATTAAAAGACATTGAATCCTTTCCCTATGATGTTTTTAACCAAACTCAACCACACAAAGAGTCAGTGAGATAATCTGCTTCATCCCTGTAAACCCTAGTTGCCTGCAAGTCTTTGAAAAATAGTATAAGGCTAAATGCACACACACACACATGCTAGATGTGACTGAAATCTGACAGAAGGTTCTAGAGAAGAGTGTTCTGTCAGTTCACACTGGAGTCTATTTTTAAGCTCTGTCATGCCAGTGCGGTGATTAATTATGGCTTCATTTGGAAATTCTTTGAGCATATGTTAAAATAAATCAGGTAACATATGTTCTGAGAGCCTGACAACAGAAAAGCATTTAGACATTTCTGCAATGTACAGTATGAAATTGAATTCATAACGTTCAGTACGTTTATAGCGTTAACATTTGAACTGACCAGGAAAGGTGAAGGTTTAACTAATTACTACAAAATGGTATGCAACAAAGATAAAAAAAAAAATAAAAAAATAAAAAAATTCTGATTTGTTCAATTTTTAATTTGAGGTCATTCTCATCTTTTGAGCTATTACTGCATTTAAAGATTCTAGCCCATGGCCATTTATGTATTGACATTTGAATATTTCCCGGAACAACTCTCCAGTGTGGATAAAACTAGTAAGCAATCAATATTCAAAATGGCATCATGTACTTATTTTTGAGATAAACACCTTTACCAGAATAATAATTTGCATAGTTCGCATCACCACTTCAGGTGAGCATCATATTCTAATAATTCAATGGATTGGAGTCATAATTGTATTTCAAGACATTTGTCAGGTTTTGTCCTAATTCATAATTTCCTACACATGCCTTGCTTCCACTGAAGGGCTCCAGATTGCTCCTAAAATGGTTGCATTTGAGACCAAAAATATTAATTTGCGAGATCGCCACGGGAGACTATATATTTCCATGTTATGATTTAAAAACGTGCATGTAATTGTTTTACAATCACATCTTTTGTTAGACATAATAAACTGAGACGATGCGCATTAAAGTTGTAGTGGAAAAAAACAACTCTCATCTCTGCCGAACACCAGCGTTGACGGCACACCTGCTAATGAAAAAGCAGGCTCCAGTGTACAGCATGAGAAAGGTGCAAAATGCAGAAAAACAGTGTTTATTTCGTGCTCACAAAGTGAACAAACTACAACAGGTAAAGCTGTCAGCTGTGTTGACATTAGCAATATCGTTAACAATTCTTGTTTATAATCGATACGGCTTCTTGCTATCAAGATCTTTAGTCTATTTGCTGTGTTCTGTTAATGCGTGAACTTCATATTATTTGTAGCACACTTGCCATCTATTAATCGCAATAACCTTTGTGGTCTGTTACCTTTTAATAAACAACGTATCAGCTTTAAAATCCTGCCAAATTCATAACTAAATTCAAACAAATACCATTTTGGCACTCTTTAATGTGGCATGAGTGAGCGCTTTAATAGTGCCACAGTTCAAACGGCACGTGAACCTATTAAATCTTTCCCTTTACTATAGTACAAAATAAATATGAATGGACATTGAAAGGTATAAGTAAGTCTATTAAATCTTTCCCTTTACTATAGTACGAAATAAACATGAATGGACATCAAAAGGCATAAGTAAGCCTACAGTTCAACTTACTGAAATGTCTCATGTAATCGCTCATTCAGTGTTTCAAACTGTGGAAAACCATGTAAAGCTTATAAACAATGCCACGTTATAATGAAAATAACTTTCTGGCATTAGTTCTGCATGGCTAAAATTGATAATAAGCAGGAGAAAATTCACAACTTTGTTTTAATTAAAGAGTTTCGTCAAGTACTTGCATGAATACAAGTGTTGCTTAAAAACACTTAATGGAACTTCAAGTTATAATGCCACCTCAGAATAACCATTGGTCGTCCATAAGCTTACATTTACATTTACATTTAGTCATTTAGCAGACGCTTTTATCCAAAGCGACTTACAAATGAGGACAATAAAAGCAGACAAAACTAACAAAAGAGCAACAATATATAAGTGCAAATGACAAGTCTCGGTTAGCCTAACGCAGTACACGTAACAAGGTGTATATATATATATATATAGTGTGGGGTGAGAGTGCAAGGCCAAAGGAAGAACCGGTGTTGGTAAGCGTTTGCCCTCAAAAGCAAACCTCAGGAACCTCCTATCATGAGGAAGGATGCCCTCATCCTTCCTCGGAACGGTAAAGTACCGGCTGTAGGACCCAGACTCTGCTGCGCGAGGAGGGACCACCTCGATGGCCTCCATCCTCAGAGAGTGTCTACTTCTGTTCCATTACCAGAGCCTACTCGGGGCCCACCAGGGTGGCAGTAGTTTCCACGCTGCCAAATAGTCTACTAAGGGAATCAGTCACTCGAGACTGATCTCTGGTGTAATGAGACCAGCTAGCTCGGTGCCCTGTAACAGCGGACCGGCAGGGGACAACCGAACCGGCTGCTCTAGAGACCTCTGCGGAGGTGGCGAGCCTCGTAGCACCACTACGTTGCCGGGCGGTGACTGAGAGTGGAGCTCGCGGGAGACCACTGCGCCCTGGAACACCGGCAGGGTTGGCAGACTGATCTCCTGAGGGCACTGAGGAGAGACGGGCACCGTGTAATGCGGTGTACACCACTCTTCACCGGGCCCACCAGCGTGGAAATGACCCCGCTGAAACAAGGAGGAGGAGAACCGAACTGGATTCGGTAGCCTCTCTCTACAGTGTGCAGGGGCACCATGTAATGCGGTGTACATCGCTCTTCCCCAGAGGGATCTGGCCCTCAAAAAGTCCTAGGCCTTAGGCGTCAGGACGTTTACGACGAAGACTATCCAGCGAGAATGACAGTCTGCAGAATCGCCTTCCGCTAGAAGCCTTCGGCCTGGGAGCGCCACTCTGACTCTAGACTCTGCGGAGTATGAGAAATGACGCCCCCAGAATGAGGTTGGGACTGCTCCCACCCATCAGACCCTGCTGACCGCCTCAACCTCCTCAGAGGAAAAGAGGTAAACACGTGCTCTCACTCGAGAAATTTTTATCCCAAGAGCCCCTGTATATCTAACTTGCTTGTGTAACTGATGCTTGTGCCTGCCGATGGCGCGGGAGGTCTCTTTGGTGGCACGGAGAAACAGATCATAGGTTCGTCTGAGCTCTGTGATATCATCAGACTTAACCTCCGCCCCCTCATCTGGCTCTTTCAGCAGGTCAGCTTGGTACGCCTGTAACACTGCCATAGTGTGCAGACACGCACCAGCCTGACTCGCTGCCGTGTACACTTTGCCCACCAGCGCTGAAGTTGTACGCAACGGCGATCGATGTTCAACTTCGCCACAGCATGAGTAACCACCTCCAAAAGCTCCTCATACTGGGACGAATGAGGGGGCAAATCCTCATCGACGCCCTCCACGTCAACCTCCTTGGAGGAAAACAGGCGGAGCGTCAAGCCCTCTCTCCGGGGGAAGTAACCACAGAACGGGCTTCCGATCCCAGAGAGCAGGCGCTGGATTTGGCGGGTGAGGAAGGAGATAGGGACTCGCCCGTCTCCATTCCCTCCACCAGATCCAATTGCGAACCCCACGAATGCAGCCGCCGCTCCGCCTCGACGGAAGCGGGGCCAACACCCCGAAACCACTAAATGGAACTTCAAGTGGCATCATCAATAAAAGTCCTCCTCATATTTTTCCACTCATGTGAATTTAAATTGTTTTTCAGTTTTCACGTCACAGAATTCCCAACAAGCTGTGAAAATTCCAATCGTTGTTTGAAAGAATTCTTTACTTGAAAAATCACCCATTAAGCTTTTGGACCATAACTCGTACAAGTACTTGACGAAACTCTTTAATTAAAACAAAGTTGTGAATTTTCTCCTGCTTATTATCAATGTGATCATTTTTAGCCATGCAGAACTAATGCCAGAACGTTATTTTTATTATAATCATAATAAGCTTAGTTTCTGTTCTCTACCTTTTATCTGTGCTGTAGGGCGGGATTATAAGCACCAATTACTTTGACGTGTGTTGTTGAATGCGTGCGCGTGTTTGTGTGTGGTTTGCGTGGGTGGAGTAGGGCGTAATAAAAAATGATTTGTTGTACAGATATGATTTATGCAGTTATATCAATCTGGTTTGTGATTACATTAATGATATTTGCATAGCATTTTAGATTAGTGAGGTAAATATTAGCTTTCTCAGCCAGAACCTCCTTAATGCTGGATTGGTTTAATCACTGGTTAAATTAATGATCTGGTTGAAGACATACATATATACTGTATGAGTGATACAGACTTCTGACCTGGATCATAAAACATTATTAGCAGAGACGCCCTCTTGATTGCTTGCAGTGGTAAAGTTCAAACTGTGCCAAGTCATTTAGTCTACAAGTAAGTTTCAATTGTAAAAATTGATAATACAAATCTAGTTCTAGTATTCAGCTGGCTAGGCCTACAAAAACCATTTTACAATAATGCTTTCTTTAGATTTTAATATCTTTATCAAAATGTATATATCAATTAGCTGCTAATGAATTCATGCTCATTTAAATTTCTGAAATATTCTCACATAAAACAAGCAGTCTATAACAGCAAATGCACATTCAACACAATGTTTCTCCTCTGTTTATATTCCATGTACTTGTCGAAGAACTTGTCGTATCAATTTTTGTCTTGCCTCTAAGAGCTTGCCCTGAGATATAAGCCTAAAAGACATATTAGTGTCACACTTCTCGGGAGGCAAGGAGCAAGGAACGAGGAAACACGGAGACAAATTAAGCATTAGCGTTAGCGCACTCAGCATTCAGGCTTGCGTCATAGAAAGAGCAGAGCGCGTCGTCCGGATAGCTGGTGATGTTCGCGACCAACAAGAACAGTTTGGTATGGTCCTCGAGAGCTTTGTCACCCTGCTCCAGCAGGATGAGGAGGAATTCGGGGCGAGTGAAGGGATCCATGGGGACACAACGGAAAGAAAAACACTGAGAAAAAAACGGAAAACAAACGGAGGGGAAAACACGGAAGTTACTGTTTTG